>NC_064772.1:39560639-39605639 GCF_011397635.1 Epinephelus fuscoguttatus
TGGACTCTCAGAAAATCACACAGGAGCTTCACTCCTGAATCCTGCAGGTTGTTGTAGCTCAGCTGCAGCTCTTTCAGATGTGAGGGGTTGGATCTCAGAGCTGAGGCCAGACAACCACAGCTGATCTCTGACAAAGTGCACCAACTCAATCTGAATAAAGAATAAAAGATGTAAGTTTAGAAGACAATGTTCCTGCTTGAAATCATTCAGTGTTTAATAATGTGTTCAGAGCTGAAGAAGGTTTAGAATGTAGAAGTTTAGAAAATGGAAACTCCAAACAGCTGAACTCAACAAGATGCAGCTTAAAAACTGTAAAATACAAAAAGTGAAAAAGAGCTCTCATTAATATTAATGACAACGTGCTGCTACTTCAATAAAGACGCAGTGACTTTGGAGTGAATGATTCAGTGTAGGATCTGATTTGTTATATTAAGGTTTTAAATCTGCTGCATTGACATGAATTAGAGGTGTTTATTAAATGTAATACATTTACATAATTACACACAGTAAGAAGTGATTTGATTGAATGAAATGTGGGATTTTGACAGGTTAAACAGGATCAAGTCATTAAAGGCCAGTTTATTCTGATATATGAAGGAAGTGTAGGTTGTCTTCACTAACATCCTGATGTTTCACTTAGAGCTGAGGCTTCACTTAGTTCACTTACTGTACAGCTCAGTACAGCTCCACATTGGAAGTCTAAACTGTAAATGTGACACACAAATGTCATTTTCAAACGTTTAAATCCTGTTTTCAGTTTTAAATTTGGAGTTGACATTTTAAAAACTCAATTTTAATCTCAGTGTGAATGTCATCAGTTCTGATATGACCTCATAAATATCAGCCTCATGTCTGCAGTTTAGTGTCAAAGAATAAATGATGAAGATAAAACTCCATTAATAATCCAATCAGATGTGTTCAGGTTTTAAATGTGTAGCTCAACATTACTATGTCCTAATCAATGAGCTTTTCCCTAACATGAGTAGAGTGACTTTGTCATTGTGTTATTGTGGATCATCATAATGTCAGCCTTCTACAGACATCATCCAAATGTCACCACAACATTCATACACCTATTCATGTCAACACTGATTAATAACATGCTGCTGATCATTAGAGGATCAATATCAAATCAGACATGTTGGACTACAAACTTCATTCTTTCATTTATTACATGAGCTTCTTCTTCCTGGATTTGGGAGCTCAGTAGGTTTATGTCATTTAAAGGAGAGCTCCACATTTGTTCCAGTGTGTCTTCAAACAACAGCCACATGTCATATGTACATTAACAGAGTTATTGGTGGCAGCAATCGTTCCTCCCGTCCACATTGAATGTGAAGTGGTCCCTTCATAACACAACTACACTGTAAAAAATGACTCCATAAGTTCAGCTGGAACTAATATGAAGCTTCTGCAGTGTGAGTCAGACACATCAAGTGTGTGTCCACCAAAGTTACAGACTATTGAGGACCAAAGTCCCTCTTTGAGTTACTATTCCTCCACTGCAGCTCAACAAGGACACACTGTCAAACACAACACACTCACTTGATATGTGTAACTCAGACTGCTGAAGCCTCAGATTAGTTTCACATCAACTTTACAAGTCATTTTTACACAGAACAAGACTGTGGATTTTGTCCTCCATCTGGTAACATCGGAGTCAGGTTATAAGGGGATTGTTTGACAGACAGTACAGACACAAGGAATGATTACAGACACCAACAACTCTTTGAATGTACATATGGACACCTGAGCATTGTACTGACACAGAGCTGAAAAATATCAACCTGTCCTTTAAGACAAAGATGTTTCTGAAGCAGAACATTGATTTGTTCTTTGCTTCAGTCTAAAGGTCTGTGACTTCAAATGATCAGACGATGCTGACATGAAAACAGAGCAACAGTTAGATCTGCTGGGAAATAACTTAGAACCTTCAAAACCTCATTTGATGATGTCACTCATAATCATCACTTCAGTGACTTGGGGTTGGTGCAGAACTTGTTTGTTGAAGAGTGCTGCACCTTTTGACCTGTTCAGATGAGCAGCAGAACCAGAGGAACTGTGAGTTTGATGTGCACTATAATCTCCATCCAGCTTCTAAAACTTTACTGGACTTCATGATCAAAAGATCTCTGCAGAAACTCCATGTTTCACTTCTCAAAGATAAAAGTTAGATGATTCTTAAATAGAGTTTGATTTGTTAGAGAACAGAAACTTTATAAAACTACATACAGTCTGTTGTTGCTCTGAATCACAAACACTATGACTGCTCTCACCTGACATCTTTTTGTCATCATTACAGCAGAGAGTCTTTTTCTTCTGCAGCTTCTTTCTAAAGTCCTCAAACAGACCTTGGATGGTTCTTTGTTGGGACGTTTGGGCCTGTGTTGGGCTGCTGTTTATTACTCACACAGAAGCTCAAAGTGTCTGCAGCCTGTTTTTATCTGCTGTCATCAGATCTTCAACAACCTCATTCATATCCCTCACACACTCTACAGCCT
Organism: Epinephelus fuscoguttatus; assembly: GCF_011397635.1. NCBI lineage: Eukaryota > Metazoa > Chordata > Actinopteri > Perciformes > Serranidae > Epinephelus > Epinephelus fuscoguttatus. The sequence continues at coordinate 39,563,141 of NC_064772.1, forward strand.
CATCAGTACTGACATCATCTTCACTGACTGATGGACCAGAAGCTGAAAAACTGTCCTGTCAAACTTTTCATCTCCGAAAAACCAAATATTCAGACATTCAAGCAAAATCCCCAAAATATATGAACCAAAAATATGAAGCTTCAGTCAGAGAGTTGTGTTGAATATATACAAAGAACATCATAAGCTACAGTCAGTGAACTGACCTCAGAGCCTCCAGTCTACAGTGTGGACTCTCCAGTCCAGCAGACAGCAGCTTCACTCCTGAATCCTTCAGCAACCTGTTGTAACTCAGGTCCAGCTCTGTCAGATGGGAGGGGTTGGACTTCAAAGCTGCGGCCACGACTTCACAGTGAGTCTCTGAGAGTCCACAGCCAGAAAGTCTGTCATGACACATTTATTACAGAATATGTTATTATGAAAGAGGACACTTTATAAACTAATAATTTATAAAACTTACAAGAGGGGCCTCCTCAATTCCAGAGCAAACTATTACTCAGCATTAATAGAAGACAATAAGAACAACCCCAGGTTTCTTTTCAGCACTGTAGCCAGGCTGACTGAGAGTCAAAGCTCTATTGAGCCTTGTATTCCTTTAGCCCTTAGCAGTAATGATTTTATGAGCTTTTTTAATGACAAAATTCTAACTATTAGAGGCAAAATTCATGACCTCCTGTCCTCAGATAGTACCTATCTAACCTCAAACACAGCTGTAAAACCTAATATATATTTAGATTGCTTCTCCCCAATTTCTCTTCAAGAATTGACCGCAGTGATTTCTTCATCTAAATCATCAACGTGTCTCTTAGACCCCATCCCAACTAGGCTACTTAAGAAGGTCTTTCCTTTAGTTAACACTTATATATTAGATATGATCAATATATCCTTATTAACAGGCTATGTACCACAGTCTTTTAAGGTAGCTGTAATTAAACCTCTACTAAAAAAGCCCACCCTGGATCCAGAGGTGTTAGCCAACTATAGACCAATATCTAATCTTCCCTTTATGTCAAAGATCCTTGAGAAAGTAGTTGCAGACCAGCTGTGTGATTTTCTCCATGATAATAATTTATCTGAGGAATTTCAGTCAGGATTTAGAGTGCATCATAGCACTGAGACAGCACTAGTTAAAATTACAAATGACCTTCTGATTGCTTCAGACAAAGGACTCGTCTCTGTACTTGTTTTATTAGATCTTAGTGCGGCGTTTGACACTATTGACCATCAAATTCTACTGCAGAGACTGGAACACTTTGGCCTAAAAGGTTCTGCACTGAGCTGGTTTAAATCTTATTTATCTGATCGTTTTCAGTTTGTTGACGTCCATAATGAATCATCATACGTACCAAAGTTTGTTTTGGAGTTCCATGAGTTCTGTGCTCGGACCAATCCTATTTACTCTATATATATGCTTCCTTTAGGTAACATCATTAGAAATCACTCTATATATTTCCATTGTTATGCGGATGATACACAGTTGTATTTATCGATGAAGCCAGAAGAAAGAAATCAATTAACTAAACTCCATAACTGCCTTAAAGACATAAAAACCTGGATGAGCACCAATTTCCTGATGTTAAATTCAGACAAAACTGAAGTTATTGTTCTTGGCCCCAAACAACTCAGAGACTCTTTATCTGATGACATAGTTTCTCTAGATGGCATTGCTCTGGCCTCTAGCACTACCGTAAGAAACCTCGGAGTAATATTTGATCAAGATTTGTCTTTTAATTCTCATTTAAAACAAACCTCACGGACTGCATTTTTTCATCTGCGTAATATTGCGAAAATTAGGCCTATCCTGACCTGAAAAGATGCAGAAAAATTGGTCCACGCTTTTGTTACCTCAAGGCTGGATTACTGTAACTCTCTATTATCAGGTAGCTCCAGTAAGTCCTTAAAAACTCTCCAGCTAATTCAGAATGCAGCAGCACGTGTACTAACAGGAACTAAGAAACGAGATCATATTTCTCCTGTTTTAGCTTCTCTGCACTGGAAAATCCAGAATTGAATTTAAAATCCTACTGTTAACTTATAAAGCTCTAAATGGTCAAGCTCCGTCATATCTTAGAGAGCTCATAGTGCCATATTATCCCACCAGAACACTGCGCTCTGAGAACGCAGGGTTACTCGTGGTCCCTAAAGTCTCCAAATGTAGATCAGGAGCCAGAGCCTTCAGCTATCAGGCGCCTCTCCGGTGGTATCTTCTTCCTGTTCCGGTCCGGGCGGCAGACCCCGTGTCCCCATTTAGGGCGAGACTTAAGACTTTCCTCTTTGATAAAGCTTATAGTTAGGGCTGGCTCAGGCTTGCCCTGTACCAGCCCCTAGTTAGGCTGACTTAGGCCTAGTCTGCCGGAGGACCCCTATAATACACCGGCACCTTCTCTCTCTCTCTCTTGTATTCTATTACTGCATCTTGCTAACTCGGCCATTCTGGATGTCACTAACTCGGCTTCTTCTCCGGAGCCTTTGTGCTCCACTGTCTCTCAGATTAACTCATATCACAGCGGTGCCTGGACAGCGTGACGTGTGTGGTTGTGCTGCTGCCATGGTCCTGCCAGATGCCTCCTGCTGCTGCTGCCATCATTAGTCATTAGTCATACTTCTTCTGTTATTATACACATATGACTATTGTCACACATGTATACTGCCAGATATTAATATATACTTTCAACATATTGTACCACAGTAGCCAGAACTATAACTATAATATTATTACTTTCAATAATGTTGTTGTAAGCTACTGTCATTACCTGTCTCTCTCTCTCTCTCTCTCTCTCTCTCTCTCTCTCTCTCTGTCTCATTGTGTCATGTGGATTACTGTTAATTTATCATGCTGATCAGTTCTGTACGACATCTATTGCACGTCCTTCCGTCCTGGAAGAGGGATCCCTCCTCAGTTGCTCTTCCTGAGGTTTCAACCGTTTTTTCCCCATTAAAGGGTTTTTTGGGGAGTTTTTCCTGATCAGCTGTGAGGGTCCTGAGGACAGAGGGATGTCGTATGCTGTAAAGCCCTGTGAGGCAAATTGTGATTTGTGATATTGGGCTTTATAAATAAAATTGATTGATTGATTGATTGATTTTATATTGACTTCATGTATTTGATGATGAAACAGTTCGACAGATTGTGTTTTGATGAACATTTGCTCTTCACATCAGTGGTTCAGCTGATCTTATGTCACTGTGTTTGACAGGAAACAATAATTCTCATCACTCTCTCTCAAACCTGCAGACTTTAATCTGTGTGTTGCTTTAATCTTGCAGATGAAGGGAGAGATAATGGAGTTACATCCAGGCTTCCATAATGTCTGTCAGTGTGATCTGATCCCATGTCTGTCTCCACAAAGTTAGCATGACACCATCTTGATTAGAAAACCATGTTTTAAACTCAGTGAACAATTACAGTTGGAAAGATGATCTCTCTTTGTTAGCTAGCTGGTGCTGGCTAATGCTAATGTTAAACTTTACATAGATGTTGTTGTGTAACTGACGTTACTGATCAGTTCTCTGATCTGATGACTTTCTACACTTGTGCTGCCAAATCACTGTTATAACATTCAGCATTATCACATAGGTGTCACTTGTGGCCACAGTGGCTGATTCACTGACATATTCTATTCAAATAACATCAATAATAACAATAATAATGATGAAAATAACAAGTAAACAACACTTTTCAAAAACAAGTTCACAAAGTGCTTTAAAGACAGCAAACAGAATAAACACATTTGAAATAGTTTTTAATAATAATCATAATAAAAAGAACATGAATAATTCAAACTAATGAAAGCCAATTAATGAAGATTAGTCTGATGTTATTTAAACAATGTAAAGTCAAACCATTAATCTGAGCTGCATTTCTGCCGTGTGATATCCCCTAACATCCTCCATGTTCACTATGAAATGGCTCCAAAACCATCACCAGAATAATCAAATGCACAAAAGTAATTCTCTAGACCTTCAGAAATCTCCTCTGGAAAATGATACAGATCTTATTTTATACTCTTCAAATAATCAGGTATCACCTGTATGTGTGATGATATCAGACACCTTGCAGAACCTACTCAGGTAATAATAACTTTACTGCATTCACTGATAACTGTAAAACACTGCTATATGTTGTGATGAAACCTCCAACACCACCTCTAAAGACCTTCATTAGTTTTATCAGGTTTGCACGTCACCTCCATCACCCAAATAGGGATGGGTACCGAAACCCAGTATTAAACGGGCCAGGGCTGGAATTATTAAAGACCGAGAGCTCTCTGTGTCGGAGCCTCACAGCCTGCTGCATGTGTGAGGGGCAAACACACACACACACACACACACACACGCACACACAGGGCAGAAACACGAGCAATCTTTGGGCACATCTAGTGAAAGTTCGTCACATTCAGGTGGAGAAATGCAGTGTTTTCGACCTCCTACCTTGCAGTTCATCTCCCGTTATCCCGTCCACCTCAGGGATGTTATTGTCTATAATGCTGTGTTCCCACCAAACGCGATGAACGCGAATTATTCGCACGGAACGCGAGTAACGCACGAGTTTGGACGCTGGACCATTTTGTTAATTCGCGTTATCGCGTCATTTGCGCAAGTAGCGGGGAAGCCGGCTGTGCTAACTGGAGCTAAGCTTGTGCTAACGTTCATAGTACAACCATTTTGTAAACTAATAAAAGACACATATTTGCAGAACTTAGCAAGTAGACCAGTCTCCTCGGCGACTTTCACCAAAGCCTGCTCCTTTTTGTTGCGGTCTCTGTAGAGTAGACACGTAATATCATATAGCTCCGGGTAGCCGCACACCGCAATGATAAGTTTCTCCTCCATCTCGGCATCAACAACTGGACGTCAGGGCGTCAAGACGTCACTGACGACCATGGCTGAGATAACCACCATCGCTACTTTGTACCTGCTCTGGAAGTCCCAGATGCGTCGGAGGGCCAAACGCCGTCATTTTTGGGTTCACCCTATCCTGCAGAAGCGCATCCAGCTCAGCAAGTTTCACCACCTTCTCCCGGAACTCCGTCTGATGATAGCCGCTCAGCGGTACTTCAGGCTGACTGGGGCCGAGTTTGAGGACCTGTTGGCGAGGATTGGCACCAGGATCTCCCGACAGGACACCAACTACAGGCGCTCCATTTCAGCTGCGGAGCGTCTGTCCATCTGTGCCCGGTGAGTAGCAGTTTATTGCTGTCGTGAGTGACGTCGGGAGAGTCTCAACGCTGATTGGCTTTCACGGCACAGCGTCATGCGAATTCGCCTCCATAGTTCAATATTTTCAACTCAAGCGATGAGGCGTTGGACGCGAATTCGCGTCTAATCGCGTCTTTGCATTGACTTTGTATCTAATCTTGACGCCCGAATTTGCGAATTTGAGTTTGGTGGGAACACAGCATAATAGGAATTTATTCAGGTGTCTGAGGTTTCTACCATTTTTCCCCCGTTCAAGGTTTTTTTGGGGAGTTTTTCCTTTTCTGCTGTGAGGGTCCGAGGACGGAGGGATGTTGTATGCTGTAAAGTCTCTGAGCCAAACTGTGATTTGTGATATTGGGCTCCATGAATTAAATTTAAAATTGTAATTAGGTTCGAAACAACGCTGTAGCAGAATGTTAATGTATACACTGGACTAACATACATAGAAAATGAAGTAATGTCAGTTCAGTTCTTCTGTTTGTTTTGAGAGACACAAAATAAGAACCGATAAGAGTTGTGTTAAAGTAGCGGATCAATAAGCAGTATGGGTAAGAGTGGTAGTAGTGTTAAAACCTTGATGATAGCCATCCCTACACCCAAAGGAAGAGAAATAAGACAAAACTGACAAATGTAACAACTATTAGAAATAAATAGAATAACTGTGTTCAGTAACTTGACAGCTAGAAACACAACCAACTGAAACATCAACATTTGAAACAGTTCAGGAACATCTGTGAAGAACTGAACTACTAATCTACACTGATTTATAATGTTAATCACATCTGGACTTACTGAGCCTTTCTGCAGTTCCTCACAGCTGGAATCAGTCTGCGTCGTCCCTCCCATGATGTGTTGTACTTCATCAGGTCCAACTCATCCAGAACCTCCTCTGACATCTGCAGCATGTAGGCCAGAGCTGAGCAGTGGATCACAGAGAGTTCCTTCGCTGATCTGTTCTCTGACTTCAGGAACTCTTGGATCTCCTGATGAACTGAGAGGTCGTTCATCTCCGTCAGACAGTGGAAGATGTTGATGCTTCTGTCAGGAGAGATCTCATCACTGTTCATCTTCTTCAGGTTGTTGATGGATCTCTGGATGATTTCTGGACTGTTGTCTGTCCGACCAGCAGACCTCCTAACAGTCTGCGGTTGGACTCCAGAGAGAGGCCATGAAGGAAGCGAACAAACAGGTCCAGGTGACCATTTTCACTCTCCAGGGATTTCTCCATGGCTCTGCTCAGGAACTCATCCAGAGATGGGTAATGGTCTTCACTCTTTCCAAAAAACTTAGAAATCTTCTTGAGGAAAAACTTTGGCTTTGAGTTCTTTTGACTGAAGTCTGTACCCAGGAAGTCATCCAGTACCTCTGTCTTCCTGTTGGTGTAACAGTGGAACATGTAGACTGCAGCCAGAAACTCCTGAACGCTCAGATGAACAAAGCAGTAGACTGTTTTCTGGAAGATCACACACTCTCTTCTGAAGATCTCTGTACAAACTCCTGAGTACACCGAGGCCTCTGTGACATCAAGACCACAGCGCTCCAGGTCTTCTTGGTAGAACATGATGTTTCCTTTCTCCAGCTGTTCAAACGCCAGCCTCCCCAGCTTCAGAAGAACGTCCCTGTCAGCCTCCGTCAGCTCCTGTGGACTCGTCTCATGTCCTTCAACATACTTTTGCTTCTTCCTCTTTGCCTGAACCAGCAGGAAGTGTGAGTACAGGTCAGTCAGGGTCTTGGGCAGCTCTCCTCTCTGCTCTGTAGTCAACATGTGATCCAGGACTGTAGCAGTGATCCAGCAGAAGACTGGGATTAGACACATGATGTGGAGGCTCCTGGATGTCTTGATGTGTGAGATGATTCTGCTGGACCGCTCTTCATCACTGACTCTCCTCCTGAAGTACTCGTCCTTCTGGGCGTCAGTGAAGCCTCGTACTTCTGTTACCCTGTCAACACGTGCAGGAGGGATCTGATTGGCTGCTGCAGGTCGGGAAGTTATCCAGACCAGAGCCGAGGGAAGCAGATTCCCCTGGATGAGATTTGTCAACAGCACGTTGACTGATGACTTCTGTGTGACATCAGACACGACCTCATTGTTGTGGAAATCCAATGACAGTCTGCTTTCATCCAGGCCGTCAAAGATGAACAGAACTTTCCAGACAGCGAGCTCCTCTGCTGTGACCTTCTGTAATGTTGGATGGAAAACATGGAGCAGCTTGAGAAGACTGTACTGCTCATCTCTGATCAAGTTCAGCTCCCTGAACGAAAGCAGAATCACCAGACTGACATCTTGGTTTTCCAAACCCTCGGCCCAGTCCAGAGTGAACTTCAGCACTGAGAAGGTTTTTCCAACGCCAGCGACACCGTTGGTCAGAACCACTCTGATGTGTCCCTGTTGGTCAGGTAAGGCTTTAAAGATGTGCTGACACTTGATTGGAGTGTCATGGAGGGTCTTCTTCTTGGAAGCTGTCTCCAGCTGCCTCACCTCATGTTGGGTATTAACCTCTTCACTCTGTCCCTCTGTGATGTAGAGCTCAGTGTAGATCCTGTTGAGGAGGGTTCCACTTCCTGTTTCATCACTTCCTTCAGTCACACGTTCACATCTCCTCTTCAGACTGATCTTATGTTCATCTAAAACCTCCTGCAGACCAGCGTCCACTGGAAGACAACAACAAGGCCTCATTATAAATAGTCTTAGTTACATATCAGTAAAAAAGGAATGAAAATGGAGGCTGAGATTTTTTAAATGTACAACACAAGAAGAATCTTGTTATCAGACATGAAGACATCAGCAGACAGATGGACAGTCTTACTTTGTACAGTGTTGGTCTGACTGGCTGTCTGCAGTCCAGCTCTTGTTCTGGATCTTTGTCCACACTGGGGACAGGAGGAGTCTCCTGATGAAGCAGACTGGTCCCAGTATGAGGTGATGCACTGTCTGCAGAACCAGTGTCCACAGCTGGTAGAGACTTGATCCCTCAGGACGTCCTGACACAAAGCACAGCAGGACAGCTGCTCCTCCACACAAACATCACTCCTCTTCCTCTCTCTGTGGACACAAAGACATGTCTTTATGACTAAAATGTTCACTGTAGGTTTTTTTATTTTATTGACACAAACTCATCACTGTCTGCAGCTGCTTCACAGAACAAACCTTCCATTAAAGTGCTGATCATGCTCTTTACTGTTTTACAGTCACGTTGAGCAGTTTAGCTTCAGTTAGTTTGGATTGAACTGAGGTAAGAAGTGCTCTGAATAATGAGCAGCAGTCTAAAGGCCCAGACACACCAAACAGACATCAGAGAACTAGCAGCAATGAGACCGCCCTGCTGCATCACATCACGGTGCCATGTCTCAGCCAAAAAGTTGCACATGAACACGCCAATCCAATGACCAACAAGCACATATGTCCTGTGCCTGCATGAGAGGAAATAACTCTCTACACCAGCAGATGATGGACGTCTGTAATCGACATTCAAAACTAGAAACTGGAAGATGATGCTAGCTAGCCAGTTAGCACATGAACAACACAATCAGAGCATATTAACTGTACACCAGTGAACAACAACACAAACCATCAGGAAACGTTTCTGCTAAAGAGAAAAATAACCTGACTTGATGGAACAAGTTGGTTTTGGTCTCACTCCCTCTGGACTTTAGCTCTTTGTTCACATTCTTCACTTCCGTATTTTTTCTCGTGTGCTGAGCTGAACTGTCGATCAGGAGTCTCCTGATGAAGCAGACTGGTTGTCATAGTACCATACGTCACTTCCGCTATGTACAGTGTGGTTGTTATAGTTACCAGGCGTCACTTCCTCTGAGCCCGTGTTTGTGCCTGTTCTTGTTTACACTAAACGGCTGCTGCCGCACTACTCAACCTGCGTTGTGTGATTCATGTGTATCGTCCTCCATTACTGGCGTGGTGGCAGTGCTTCCCGAACATACGACCCGAGGATATTATCAACTACCGAAGTCATAACGGTAACTATCCTGACAGGGGAATCACAGTGTAATGATGTCTACAACCAGACGCAGTTGAGCTAACGGTGGCTAAGTGCGCAGCATGGCTAATTCACACAGAGCACCGAAGCAATGGTGTCTAACCAAGATTGAAACTGTGAAGTCTTTTGAGAACTGGCGCCAGAACCTGTTGTACACACCGTCACTTGACGGTGAGTTTGTCCCATTTCTGCTCAATGGTGCAGAATGGGAGAAGAAATCCAAAACGTTTCCATGCCGAGGATTTACAAATAACGTCGACCCAGTTCCTGCTGCCCAACGTCGCACTAAAGAACGCAAGGTGGCCATGCTGGAGCTCATGCTGGGACAGATTGCTAATTACTGTCCTGTCATCTCTCGTCACAGCATTGTCAGAAACTCCACTTCCATTGACAGCATATGGCAAGCTATTTGCCTACATTACGGCTTTCAGTGCACTGGAACCCACTTCATTGACCTTGCTGCTATCAAACGGGAACCTGATGAGAGACCAGAGGATTTATATCAACGTCTGATGGCTTTAACTGATGACAACTTACTGTGTAAGGATTCCGGCATCAGCCACATGGGAGATGTTGTAACTGAGGATGAGGAGTTAACGCCCTCACTTGAGAACTTTGTTGTCCTCACATGGCTCCGCCTCATACACGTTGATCTGCCGAAGCTCATCAAACAAAGGTATGGGATGGCATCCATTAAACCAGAAATCTCACAAGCCCTTGATTCAAAACTAGATGAGTTGCAGGCCTCAGAGGATGCCCGTGCTATGCGTGCGGCCGTGTCTGAGCTCCCCAGGTCAAAGCAAGCCCTGCCTGCCCGTCCGAGGAAGTCATGTCCCTTATGCAAATGTGCCAGCAGGCCTGATAATCACTTCCTTAGCAAATGCACATTCCTGCCCCCCCAAGACAGAATGTTCATGGCTAAATCGCGCCAAGTGATGGGTGAGCAGACTGAGACTGATGATTTGGTGGCGAGTGCATTAGTGAGGAGACAACACCATAAGCGTGTACCGATCAAACAGTCCCCCTACTTGGATGCATTCCATGGTCACCGCCCTGTGCGTCTCACCGTTGACAGTGGGGCTACAGGCAACATGATGAAGGCCTCATGTGCAACTAGGCTGGGCTGGGGCCTCTACTTCGAAGGTCTTGTCGTTGAAAATATCGACTCTGGGATTCCCTTCATGGAAAAGAACGACGTCTCCATCAGACCAGCCAAACACCAGATATGTTTGGGTGAGGATATCTACAGCTACGGCACCCTCCAGACACCTATGGACAGGCACGCTGTGCAGCGTGCACACGTGCTCTGTGCCCCGGATAAATATACTGTGTGGCCCGGGGGGTACATCGAGCTCGAGTTTCTGCCTGAACTGTGTGATGTGGACTGTGAACTGGCTACTGAACCTCACGTGGACGTCTCGCGTGACCAGTCAGGCTCACGCCAATGGCCTACTCCGACCTTGCTGCGGGGTGTGTCAGGAAAAATCCGTCTCCCAAATCTCACTGGCGAACCACGGCTGGTTCAGAAGAGCGACCACTTGTGTCGTGTTCGCGCGACATATATCCCCTCACTCAGCAACGCCAATGTGCTGGCCGACCCCCCCCCTCCTCGGACTGGTTGCGACGACCAGATCAGCCTTGTCCTCTGACCCTGTCGCTCTTGACCCTGATGACGTCAAGCCTCCTGACATCAGGGATAAGTTCCACGCCCTGCACAGAGAGTTTGACAGCGTGTTTGATCCCCACTTTAAAGGATACTATGGGGCCATTCCAGGCCAGGGTGAACATGGGTCCCGTCCTACCCCCACAACGCAAGGGGAGGGTTCCACAATACTCTAGGGGTCATTCCTCCTCAAGAAGCCTGGTGGCAGTTTCCGCCTGGTCACAGCCTTTGCAGATGTCGGCCGATACAGTAAGCCCCAACCCTCCCTGATGCCTGATGTTGACTCCACCCTGGGCCTCATAGCCCAGTGGAAATACATCATCGCCACAGACTTAACCAAAGCCTTCTACCAGATCCCTTTATCCAGAGACTCATGGAAGTACTGTGGGGTCGTCACGCCCTTTAAGGGTGTCCATGTGTACGTGCGGAGTGCTATGGGCATGCCGGGGTCCAAGACGGCGCTGGAGGAGTTAACATGCAGAGTCTTTAGAGACCTCCTTCAACAGGGCCATGTGGCCAAAGTGGCAGACGACCTGTATTGCGGCGCAGACACTCTTGAGGACTTTCTAGCTGTCTGGAGGCGGGTTCTTTCTGCCCTACAACGCTGTGGTCTGAACCTATCCGCCACCAAGACCACTGTTGCCCATGTACAGACCTCCATCCTGGGCTGGGGCTGGCGTCAGGGAACAAGCCGAGCCAGCCCTCACCGCATCTCAACTCTGGCTGCGTGCCCCCCACCTAAGACTGTGACAGGCTTGCGTTCATTCATTGGCGCATACAAAGTGCTGGCTCGCATGATGAGGAACTGCGCCGCGGTATTGGCTCCACTGGATGACACGGTGGCCGGGCGTGAGTCGAAGGAGGTGATCCTGTGGTCAAACGAGCTGCATAACGCCTTCACCTCTGCTCAAAAAGCACTATCCTCAGCACGTGCTGTCACGCTTCCACGTCCTGCCGACCAACTGTGGCTTGTAACTGATGGCGCTGTCAGGGAACCAGGCCTGGGTGCTATGCTGTGTATCACCTGCAAGGACACTGTGAGGGTCACTGGCTACTTCAGCGCAAAGTTGCGCCAGAACCAGAGCTCCTGGCTGCCGTGTGAGGTCGAGGCCTTGTCCATAGCTGCGGTGGTGAAACACTTCGCCCCTTACATAACCCAGTCAGACAGCAAGCCATGTGTACAGGCTTTTGAGAAGCTGTGCAGGGGACAATTCTCAGCGAGCCCTCGTGTCACTTCCTTTCTGTCCACTGCTAGTTGGTTCCAAGTGCTCATCTGGCATGTGGCGGGGGCGGCTATCCTACCATCTGATTTTTTGAGTGTGACAGTCCACCTGCCAATTGTGTGCCTTTGTCTGTTCGAACTCCGACTCCGTCGTGCACCAGATCACAGCAGAGGATGTTGTGCATGGGACTGCTAAGTTGCCCTTCCCGAACAGGTTGGCATGGCTGGGCCTACAGGCAGAGTGCTCTGACCTCAGATGGACCTGTGCTCATCTCCGTCAGGGCACATGTCCTTCTAAGAAACTGACTGACATTCGTGATGTGAAACGTTACCCGAACGTCGCCACGGTGGCTAAGGATGGCCTCCTTATTGTTCGCCGGCACGCCCCCCTTGCAGCCTCAACGGTCTGTATCGTGGTGCCTCAGTCCGTCCTCGATGGTCTGCTGACGTCCCTCCATATCAAGCTCGACCACCCCACCGCCTCGCAATTGAAGACGGTTGTCCAGCGCTACTTCTACGAGTTGGATATGGACTCCACTATGCAACGTGTCTCCGGTGGCTGCCGCCAGTGTGCGGCGCTGAGGAAAGTCCCTGTGTTTGTTTCTGACCAGTCTACGTGTGACCCACCGGAGGTCGTCGGCTCCGCGTTTGCAGCTGATGTGTTCAGGCGGGACCGCCAGTTCATTCTGGTTGTCCGGGAGGGTGTCACGTCTTTCACACTGGCAGGTCTCATCGACGACGAGCGTAAAGAGACTCTCAGGGGAGCCCTGACCCGCTTATGTGTGGCCCCTTTGCTGTAGTCAGGACTGACCCTGCCCCTGGTTTTGCTGCCTTGGCAGGAGATGTGGGCCTCGCCGCACACAGATTGGTTGTTGAAGTGGGTAATGCCAAGAATGTCAACAAGAACCCAGTGGCAGAGAGAGCCACAAGAGAGGACGATTGACTGTCACAAGGTGGAGGGTCCCGGCCTGGCCTCTGGGACTCTCGCGGGGATCTTGCATCTGATGAGGACGTGGACATCCCTGCCCCGCACTGTCCTGATATCCCTCCGGCTATGGCTGAGCCCCCGCCTGCTCCTTGCCCTCCTCGCATTGATGTCGTTGCCGAGCCCCTGCCTGCACTATGCCCGCCTCATGATGGTGGCATTGAACCTAGGAACAGCCCCCCAGGCGAGGATGTGCCTGCTCGTGCATCTGATGCTGCGCCTCGACGCTCGGGGCGCCAGCGACGTACGCCGCAGTATCTGGAGGACTTTGAGGTTTATCAATGAACTAATGTTTTGTTTTGCCTTGCAGGTCTGTTGTGTGGCCTTGGTTGTTGTGGTACCTGTTGTTCCATGTATTTTTGATGTGCTGTTAGCAGTGGGGAGGGGATTATGTGTTTTGTGAGAAAAAGGGGTGACGCCAGTAGTGTTTGTGGTTGTCATAGTGACCATACGTCACTTCCGTTATGTATGGTGTGGTTGTTATAGTTACCGGGCATCACTTCCTCTGAGCCTGTGTTCGTGCCTGTTCTTGTTTACACTAAACGGCTGCTGCCGCACTACTCAACCTGCGTTGTGTGATTCATGTGTATCATCCTCCATTACTGCCGCAGAGAGATGTAATGTGCCAGTAGGCTCCACTGTGGGAGGCACACTAGTGCCAACAAGGACCGACGGTGCAGGACACACTGCGGCGATCATCATTGATACACAGCTGACCGTCGGCTTGGTGTGTCAGTGTAATAGTTTAAAAAAGGTAATATATTAATCTGCAATAAGTTAAAATCCTGTTGAAGTTAAAAAGCTCATATAGGTCAAAGAAACACTTTATAAATATGAAGGGCTGAGATGTGATTAAAAAGACCATAAAGTCACTATAAATATGAGTTAAAAAACATTAAAGTGAAGAGTTAAAAACGGTTTAAAACTGTAAACTCATCAGATGTTAAAGAAGGGGTTAAATGTTACTTAATCTCTTATTCATTTCATTGTTTGTTCCATTTGTTACAGTTAAAAACTAAGATATAATAATCTCTGTCTTCCACTAAGGAGGTCTAGATCTGTCAGAATCGGGGATCGATTATTTTTGTCTGCGCCCTCATACAGGGGATATCGTGCGCAATGTTTGCCTCACTTCACTAAAGCTCTGGTTGAGGAAACACTGCATCACTAGTGTGATTATTTATCCCTGATTTCCAGGTATGTGGTTGATATTGTGAACTGTGAAACTGTTTCCGATAAATTTATAAGACGTTTTGACTGTGAGGAGAACATTTATATGATGCTTGAGTAAGTTAAAACTATGTTTACTGGGTATTTAAAAGTAAGTACGAGCAAGCGAGACTGCCGCCATCTTGTATAAATACGCCAAGTGTCTTCACTGTTTATGTGTGTATATGCACAAAAGTGAATGTATTTTGCACAGTTTATATCCTGTTCATGTAGTTACTTGATTCATTCAGGTTTATTTGTTTAATTAGCAACTTTTGTATAAGAAAAGGGTGTGAGTTCACTAAGCTATTTTTCATCAGATTTACTGAGGAGACTGAACTAATAGGGAAAATGTGAATTATGTTTGAGGAATGCTGTATTTTATTTTATTAATAATTTAGATTCAGTTGTTGTATAATGCAATTTTTGTACTAAAAGACTGCAGGTTTAGATTGTTAAATTAATGTGCAGTTTAAAAATAAGCGGCATTTAGTCACATAATTTGAGCTGTAAACATACTTATACAGTATTTGCAGATGTATTTTTGTGCAGATGTACTCTGTTTCAACGAAAGTATTGTTGTAAAATATGATTTGGCTCACTTCACTAAAGCTCTGGTTGAGAAACACTGCATCACTTGTGTGATTATTTATCCCTGTTTTCCAGAGTGCAACATCAGGACCTTAAGACACAAAGTTTGTGACAGTCAAACGTGGCGTGCCGATTCTTGGAGCAGACACCAACTGACCACTGTAGCAGGGCCCATGCTCACAGGTGCCTGGGGGTACCAGAAGCTCAAAACAAGAGTCAATAGCAACAGCTGGAGTCATGTTTTTAATGAACACCCAGTAGCGTCAGGTACTTAGTCAGCTGCGGCTTACATGAAACATATTTGTCCAATTTCCCCACGACAGTCCAGAAGCAGATATTTTCCTCTCTTGATGCACCGTGCATCAAAGACCAGACCAGATTAAAATGCCCCTGGGTTTCTGAGATGTTTCACTCAAATGCTCATTCTCCTCAGCCCCTAAAAGTAAAGGAATGTAAATGTCAGTTATTTAATCCTGTTATGTACAGTTAATATTTACACCCTGGATTTCAATGACTCACACTTTAGTAATAAGATTTCTAAATGTCTCCCATTGTTAAAGAATAACTTTCTTGTATTTGGAGGGGACTTACTTTCAGCCTTTCACCTGCTCTCACCAAAGAAAAAAACTTTCGAGCTCCGCTGAGAAGGAGCTTGTTTGGGTGAAAGCCGCTTCAGTGAACTTCAGTAAAGCCGAGTAACGGCACATTTTATTGGGAGTAACGGTAACAGCGATATAACGGGGGAGACAGTAACTTTTTTGATTACTTGTTACTGAAAAAAGTAGCACCATTAGTTACGCCGTTTATTTATAACGCTGTTATTCCCATCACTGTGAGTGAATAAATTGATAAATTGCCAATATGTCTTGTTTCTTCAGACTTCAATCATCCAATCCACCAAACATCACCAACAGCAGCAAAAAAAGATTTGGCAAATTTTCATGGGCACAACCCACATACTCAGCTCTGCTGCTCATCCCACAAATGATCCTTACAAATGTGGCTCCATTTAAAAGGGAAATAAACAGGCTCAGGGCTGCCCCTGACGAAACTGGGGTCCTAAGTGAAATTTTATTTGGAGGCCCCCATCCCAAATGTATCATAGGTACAAAATGACCGTACAACAACTTGCCATTTAACTTGACAACCTTTACTGGCAATAACAAATGTACTGTAGATACAGTAGTTTGGCTGTATGAGTCAAATCAAATCAAAAATTCAACCTGAAATAAATAGTCCTAAATAAATAAATATTAAATAAAAATTAACTTCAAACTGAAATAAATAAATAAACAAATCTGAGTCACAAATAGCCATCAATTACTCATCAAAAGAAAGTAACTTCCACCACCTCAATCCCCCACCCTTGATTAAACACTGAAAATAAAATAAAAGAGGGAGACAGGTTTTTCCTATTTAATCTTATTTTGTTATATTTCTCCCTCTCCCCTCTCTGGAGGCGTCCGATCTCCCTCAGCCCTCCGCCTCTCCCACCTTAATTAAACACTGAAAACAGAAATAAAATACAGAGACATTCTTTTCTATTTTCATCTTATTTAACTATATTTCTCCCTCTGCCCTCTCTGGGAGCATCCGACCTCCCGGCGCTGCACATACCCCCGAAGCTCGGGTCTCCCCCTCCGGTATAAGATTTATTGCCAAGAAGCTTCGTTACAACAAAGAAATAATCTACCAAACACAAATGTCCTTAGTTTCTGTGCTTGGTTTAGTTTGGTTTTAGAACAGACTCACTGAACAGTTTCTGTTTTGTCTCAGCTTGAAATGATCCCAGACTTTGGACACTTCTTGCCGTTTGCTCTGGCCCGTCTCTTCTCTTCATCCCTCACCATGTTCCCTCTCTTCTGCCATTCTGCAGTCAGCGTAATCAGATCATGTCTTGTATGATCGTATGTATGATTTTCAGGTTTCTCTTGAGTCACATGTCCATGGTGTAAGCGTGTTGTGCCACAGTAAGAGTCATCACAATGCACTGTATATAGTTATATGGATGAGATGAAACTTCAGTACATATCTGAATCTGAATAATTTGTATCAGTGATTTTCAGTTTCAGCCCTAAATGCAACACAAAAAGATTCATAAAATCCTTCTTCCTATGTCGTAGCATTTGAGAGACTTTTGAGAGATTGATTTATTCTTAGATTAATGACAGTAATGCCTCTAAGACTTTTTAAGGATCCACAGGAACCCTGATTAAAGAAAGACTGAAGGAACAAATGTTGGACATTGAAAAAGTGTGTGAACGTGACAGAGTTGATGATGTTGTGACGTTTTGGTGAAGAAACTCTGTGGTGCCACTGAAAGAGTTGTGTTTACTTCAGCTGGAGTTTATAGATGTCTGTTAGGATCAGGGTTCTGCTGTCAGTCAAGCTGAGAGAGGAACAGTAATGCTGTCTTATATATATAATATTATTAAAAGATTGTTTGTTGATGCTATGTGAGAGCAACATTTAACTTTGTATTGTTTTAGGTGATTTACAAGAGTGTGTATTGACCTTTACTTTACTGTGTAAGCTTCCTACACAAAGGTGTATACATGTTGTGTGTTAGTTTCCAGTTTCATCACTAGAGGTCACTGTAGACCACAGGATGTTTGACTGCATGTGATGCACTGAAACTGAAAGAAGAAGCAGAACCTGAGTGAAGTTCATGGCAGCGTCTCTTTTTTGTTGTTGACATACAAACACAACATTTAAAAGACAAAAATCAGAAACACAGTCAGAGGAAACTGAAACTGAGTCAGTGGTTCTCTGAGAGGAAAACAGTAACACTGGCTGAGAGCTCAGGACTCAAGAATCAAGACAAACAAGTTTGTCCAAGAGTCACAGGAAGCAACACACACACACACACACACATACACACAGAGCTCCACCAGGTCCTCTAACATGTCTGTCCTCTACAGTCCACAGGGACAAAACTGACTCACACACTTTGACAGTAACATCATATAAATGTTGGATCAACACTCACCCTGCCTCAGCCTTCACGTTTCCTCCTTCTGCTCCGTCCACTCAACATGGAGTCTGAGCCGTCTGAACACGTCAGTGTCAGGGTTCCTCCCTGTCCTCATATACCTGGATCACCTGTTCAGTGTAGCTCCGCCCCTCTGCATTTACAGGAAACCAGCTGAGTTCACTGGGGGTGACCAGGGTGGAGGAGGGCGTGATGCTTCTGCTAAAATAACAGCTCACAGCAGGAGAGGAGTGTGTGTGTGTGTGTGTGTGTTTAGCTTCAACAGGCTGAATTAAAATGAGTTTGGGTCAAAATGTTGGAACGTTATCTTCATGTCTAAATCATGTATATACATCTGTGTACCTTAAACTGTGAGAATTAAATTAATTCCTCTAATGTGACATGACAACGTCATCACTTCCCACTGAGTGTCCCACCTCTTCTTTAATAACCTCTTCGTTAATACCAACCACCTGTTTACCTGCCCTGTGTTTACTAGAACAACATAGATCGCTGTGTCCTCCCACCCTTCAGCATCAACGCTAAACAACTCCACCGTCACATCCTGAAGAGCGTCCATACAGCACAGATATATCCGGTCAATACCAAGGTTACGTTTATTACGCAAAACACAACAAACACTGTCACTGTATTTGTATGTTCAGCAGTTAGCTTTGTAGCGGCACTAACCGCAGACCATTATTCCAAAACCTCCGCAGTCCAAAAAATGTCCCACTGGACTGATAGCCTGAGAGGCTGAAAGCAAACGCCCGTTACTCTGAAAACACCTCATCACATATTGTGACTCCAAACAGAATCACACGGCTAACATGTGAGTATGTTCAGTGTGTTGAATCAGCGTTGGAAACAGCTGTGCCCATGGGTGAAAGAAACCCTGACTGGCACTTCAGTTCAGTGCACGAGAAGAGAAACTGAAGTGAGGAAAGCAAACAAACAGCTGAGGTCAAGAGGCTGTGAGATCAGAACAAACATATTAGGTACGTTTTTAGCCTTTGAGCTCATTAACAGAAACAGATCAGAATTGTTTGTTAGCGCAGTAAATTTCTTTTGTTCTCTCAACATCAGGTTGTGTTGTTAATGTGCTAACTGGCTAACTATCGTCTTGAATCTGTCCCGCCAGTCTCCTGGTTTCCCTCTTTTTAAATGACGTATTCAGACCACTGGCGCCTGCTGCTATGGAGAGTCATTTCCTGTCATGCAGGAGCAGAACTTATGTGCTGGCTGGTCATTGGCTGTAGTCTTTGCGGTGTGTTCAGGTGCAACTTTTTGGCCGAGATACAGGCAACATGACGGGACACAACAGTTGGCCACTAGCGTTCTGATGTCACTGTGTCTGTGCCTGTAGCTCTGAGTAAACTTGTCTCATGAAGACAGTTATGTCTAGTCAGCTGTTAGCTATATTATCTTTCAGGTAACTACACTGAATAAGATATCGAGGATTTATTAGCTGTTAGGTGCGTCATCTGTCAGCTAGTTTGGTCAGTTCGTGATGCTAACAGTGGATTATGTATGACCTGAAAAGAATGCAAACTGTACTCAACAAATTATCAGGAGAAAAGATGAATTCTTTCATTGTTGGCAGCTCAGATTATTTTCTCTGTGAACCACAATCAGAAACTGTTTATTGTGAAACTGGTTTGCACATACACAGAATATGGTGCAGAACAACATACTGTGCAAAAGTCAAGAGACATCAAATATAAAAATATGACAAACAATAAGAAATACATGATGTTTTTAAAGTGAAGGAACCGTGCAGTTAAGAGCGTTCAGTCAAAGCCCAGCTATGAAGGTTTCTGTCACCCCAAGAAGAACGACACATGTTAAAGACAAAACACAACAATATGATACAGAACCAAGAGTCCTCAAGTCTGAAAAAGCCACGCTGCATTAAACAGTGTTTGTTTCTCTTTTTATCACTGACATCAGAGGCTGTAAACATGTCAAAGGATGTGAAGCAGTGTCTCTAAATATCAGGTGTATAAGCTCCACTCAGACATCTGCTGTTTTTCTGATTCTCACATCTATCTGATGCTCCAGCTGCAGCTTCTTTGTCCATCAGTGAAGTTCTGAGGAACAACAAGAGAGAAACAACACGGACATTTTGTCCCGTTTCTTCTCCCTCCCTGTTAAAGAGGCCACAGACAGCATCTTTTCCTAAATATATCATGATGAAAATAATGTGGGTTGCACAGGGTAGTGTCCACAGTAAAATCAGACTATCAGCGTTTACATAGGTTACTTAGTGGCTTTGCAATCTTTGCAATAAGCTTCTGCCACCGGTGCCGAAATTTTGCGGAAAAATCTGCTTTACGGCAGGAAACGCGTCATGTATTGTGAAACTGGTCGGTCAGCCAATCAGGGACTGGAGCTGGTCCTTATGAGGAGTTGGGCATGAGATAGTTGAGTCACGAGCACAATGGCAGACGGACAAAGTTTGGAGACAAGTGAAAAACGGCCTAGCAAAAGAAAAGGAGCTCCTCTGTGTGAGGAGGCAAAGAAGAGCAAAAAGGAGAGTGATAAAAGAAGAGGAAAACAAGAGTAAACCTCAGTCAGGCGTTCAAGAGATGGAGGGAGCTCCGTGACCAAAGAGGCTTCAAAACCCATGTCCAGCTAGCTTTCTTTCTAATGGATCAGTAAGTAACACGGCTAAATGTTAGCTAGACCAGAGAGGACTGGACTGTACTGGCTGCTAGTTCATTCCTAGCTGGCCAGCATCGCAAATCGGTCGGCTGACATCCTGGTTGCCATTCTACGGCAGCCCTCGGACAGTGATACCCCCCTCCCTTCCTTCTGTTCTCTTCTCACGGAGGCAGCTATCCACGGACATCGCCCAGCTAAGTTACGCCCAGCTAAGTTGTCAGTTAACATTAGTCCACACAGCTCTCCCAAGCTGGCCTGGAGAGCAGGGAGATCATGTCGGTCACTGGCCATAAATGTGAGGGCAGCCTAATATAGTGAGCCAACAGTCACCGGCTCACTATACATTATCCCTTACGTGTCTACTGTTGTTTGTACTGATACTGTACATATTGGTATCATTTACTGTGAGCTGTTTGTACTGGTACTGTACATATTGGTGTCATTCACTGTGAGCTGTTTGTACTGGTACTGTACATATTGGTATCATTTACTGTGAGCTGTTTGTACTGGTACTGTACATTCTGCTATAATTATTTGCATTACTATTTGTTTTTTCTTCAGATAAATCTGATAATTGTTGCTCGGTCTCTTTACTCATTTATTTAGTAGAGTGTCCACACACCTTCTCATTCTACATATACATAGAGGTATACTGGTGGCTTTACAGCCTGCATTTTATTCATTATCTCTGATCCCCACGCTCAATTTGGTCGTTGCCACAGTGCGACGCAACACCGCTGACGCTAGGTGGCGCCAATCCAGAAAAAAAACGAATCCTATCTGTTGCCTCTTTATCTCAGTCACTTTCAGAGTGAAAGTCCACTTATTAAAACCTTTCATTCAAAGATGACAGTAAGTAATGTGAAACAGTCAGCTCTTACAGAGATTCATCATCACACTCCTCAGTTTCTTGTTTTTGCTTCAGCTTAATTTCAGCACTCTCGAAAGATGTGGATCCACCTCACAGAGAGCAGCGATCAGAACTGAACTGGCTTCAGTTCCCTTGTTCCGCACCGTGTCGATCACATGTCGTGCTTTGTCTGCTCTGAGTTTTGCTCTGGCCGACTGCATTTCATCATCATTTATAACCTGACGCTCCAGGAGTTTATCCAGAAGCTGGTTCAGATTAGGATCAGACACTCTGTTTACAAACTGTGTCCGAACTGAGAACAGCCTCTGCTCTGCTGGGACGCTGTCCTCTGCTGGGACGCTGTCCTCTGCTGGGACGCTCCTCTGTGGAATTTGTCCTCTTGAACCTGGAAGATAACCGAGGAAAAGACATTTATATAATAACCAATGCGTATCACCAGTGACTTCCTGATTTGATTTAATCTGATGAAGGATATTTCAGCTACAATATCAATATTGCTTGAATATGAAAGCGATTCTGAGAAAACTAATGTTGTAAATTACACAAGAAAACGTATTTTTTTAGAAGAATGAATTCAGAATAGAGTTCAAATATAATATTTTCATGATGACTAAATATTTCTCGAGCAGCAGCAGTAATGTTTACAACAGCAAAGTCACTATATACATTTAATGATATCTCACTGGAAACAAATCTGAAATGTCAACACCATAACAGGCCTCACAATACTGAGTGAAGTTTACAAAGGATGAAGAACACAGACGTGAGCCAGTATCTGTAATTCCCCCTGTCCTCCGTCCTCCTCCCTCTGCTGCTCAGGTGAGTTACTACCTGCAGGTTGAAATGAGGACCCAAAGTCAGAGCAGTGGGCAGGTGGACTTGGAACAAAAGGCAGGTGACTGAAAGTCCAGCAGAAAGAGGAACCAAAACTAAACTAAAAGCCAACTGAGATGAACACAAGAGAGCAGACAGGAGACGGAGCAGAGTCACCATGATCACGGGGATGAACTGACGGGGGAAGCACTGGGCTTTAAATACACAAGGGCTGATTACTTACTACACACAGGTGAGTGAAACAAGACACAGGTAAAACACATGAGGTCATCCACAAAGGCCAGAAAACTCATGAAGTAAAAGTAACACTAAACACAGTGAGACCACATTTCAAAATAAAACAGGAAGTGGACACAAACACATGAACATTAACTTGACAGAAAACAGGCGGCAAACGGACAAAGGCAGGAAGTGAACACAACATGACTCATGAGGAGAGAACCACCGCCTGCACCCTCTCCCTACCCACTTCCACTCTGTCTCCACGCTCCCGCCACGTGTCACGTGTCCACTACACAGAGTGCCGTCCCAAACCGACTAGCAACATGAATCCAATAAAGTGAGACAAAGAGATATAAAGAACATAAAATGGGGGTAACTTCACTTTTCTCCATGGTTACCAAACATAACAACAGCTCTTTTACGTCCTCAGAGAGGGAGGAGTGTCCCACAGTTTGCTGCTGTATTTACATCCTACACCTTGATGTTGGAGCTTCATTCAGCTGTGAAGGAGACTACAAACGGACTGACACTCCGAGACAGAGTGGGAGTGGGTAGGGTCCAGATTTGAAAGGCCCAACCTACAAAACAAATCAGGAAACAGACTGAAGATGGATGAATACCTGAAACAAGGAAAAATCCCATTGGCTTTCTGACGAGGGAACCAGGGCGACACTAACTTCAGGGTCAGCCAACAGAAAAACGTTGTAAAGACATCGTCACGCTCTGTATCTCTGTATCTATCTCTCTGTATCTCTGTATCTATCTCTCTTCTTCCACACAGTCACCAGGGTCTGTCTAATGCTTCATCATCTGCTCATGTGTATCTGAACAGGTTGAACACTGCAGGACGTGACAGGGTCAGAGCTAAGATGCCAAACACCAGTTAAACCATTTCACATGAAGAGAACGACTGAGCTGAAGTGGAGCACCTCTGTGACCAAACATCTTCTTTCTTCCTGGTTTTTAATATTGTTTGATTGAAATGTTCCAGTCACAGTTTGTAAAATGCCTTCACTTTGCTTTCTTCAATACAACCAAAAGACACTCCCAGTCGTGGCTTTCTGACAGAAAAGTGTGGATTGCAAATGAGCTGCAGCCTAATTAAAGAATAACATGTGAAAATGCATCTCTTTGATTGTTTTCTATTCTACCACTGAGGTCTAAACTGTGACATCAGGTGGAGTGCTGCTGCAGGACGGTGAAGCCTTTACCTGTCAGATCCACAATACGTTTCCACACTTCTTGTCTCTCTTGGTCCTGGATCACCAAAGTCAGGTTCTCTGGGATGGTAGTGAGGAAAACTTCAAATGTTGGATGGTAATTTGGTCCATAATCTGAGTGAAGTTGTTCGTACTGAAAACCAGAAGCAACGGGTCATTTTTCAACCTGTTGAAAATATTTATCTGGTACTTTCCTGATCAGCCAACATGATCATTGTGTTTGTGACCATTAGAAGTGTTGAAGTGACTTGACTCACCTCAGGCTGTATTTGGAAGGCCTCAGGTTCACAGTGGACCCTGTAACTTTGACCAAAGCTCAGACGACAGTGGGCAGCGACCTCGATGTACTTATTATGGCTTTGGTTCTTTTTAACCTTCAGTAACAGGACATTTGGATCATTAGGAGGTTTATGCTCAGAGAGTCAGCTCAAATTATTCATAACAATACATTTAAAGAAAATGTTGACAGTGAAAATCACAATCAAATTAAAGCACAGACATAATCATGAGGATATACTGTCAGTACATTAAAGTATAGATTCAATAATTCAACAGCACTGCAGAGACAAATGAATAAAAACAAATATAAAAACAGAGCATTTCAACATCACTATAACATTATAGACACATGATTTACAACTATCCCTTTTTCAGCCTCTCTACAGATCCATTGAACTGTGACCTGATGAATGATGCAAATGTTAATACACGTGTGTTGCTGGAAACAGACAGGAATCTCTCAGCTGTTGGAAAGTCACTGGTGTTTCATCATCACACAGATCACCAGTTACAGGTTTGCTCTTTGGAGCTCATTATTTAAAACCAACATTGTCTTGAACAGAACTTGAGCAAGTGGTGACAAGGGAAATCATTTCTTCATTCTTAACTGACTGTATCTGTATTATAATATAAATTAAAATATGAAGGTGGAGCAGGCAGTTCTGAAGAAAAGTGGATGATTGTTGAGTCTCATTCCTAGGTGATAAAATACCAACACTTGGGGTTAGTACTCGAGCCCAATCACCAAAGCTGGAGCCTATCAGCTGACACTGGGTGAGAGGCAGGGTTCACCCTGGACAGGTCACCAGACTATCACAGGGCTGACACATAGAGACAGACAACCATTCACACTCACATTCACACCTACGGACAATTTAGAGTCACCAATTAACCTGCATGTCTTTGGACTGTGGGAGGAAGCTGGAGCACCTGGAGGAAACCCACGCTGACACGGGGAGAACATGTCAGAGCACCTGGAGGAAACCCATGCTGAACATTCTTCTCAGGGTTCCTCCATTTTCCTCACTTGTCACCATAAACTCAGCCATGTTGCCATTAAGATGCAGTCAGAGGTACCTCAGTTTAGTTGCTGAGGTCGTCTGTGCAACGGTTTCACCAACTTTAAGCATTTCCTTAAATATAAGACCAAGATAAGGAGAAAAACCTGAGGAGAAGACTTGAAGATGTTTTTGTGCAACTGATTTTACTTAAAGGAAAATCTTAACTTTAAGTGCTTTGTCCAACCGGCCCCCGAGAACAAGACTCAAAAATCAATCTCTCTCCAGAATGCCCTACTCCACCTTTAACATGTGACGTTCAAGTTGCATCCAGGAGGGTGATTCACATCCTCCAACCAAGTGAAATAATAGTTTCAGCAAATATTAATTCCAACTGCAATTCCAGGAGCCGTAAACCTCCTCTCTCAGCTGGTCATTTCTAAATTCTTCTTTCAGTTTCTGGAACTAAGTGAGTCCATAAAAAACTTCTTCCTACATCACTGTGTGTTGTGTGTACTTCACTGAAACTGAAATAAATACACAAGTGTTAGAAGTTTATGAACTCTTTCTGTAAGACTTGTCAGCAGAGTGATCCATCACTGCAAGTGTTTTTAACATTTTCCCCACAGTGGTAACCATTAAGTTTATATAGATTACAAAGGTTGTTTTCTGTTTAGAATACTCAGTATTTCATTTTGGACTTGTTAAGGCCACTGCTGACTTTTTACGCCTCCTGTTTGAAGAATCACAAATGACCCTGGCAGGCAGAAATACATGAGACATGAGAGTTCAGATTGATTTTGATTCTTACCACAGCATGAGAAGGTTTATAAAGAACAGAAGCAAAGTGTGACTGACCTGAATCTCCTTTGTTGAAACAGCTGCGTCTTAAAACAAGAGTTTAGGCAGATGGTGACACGTATGACAGATAGCTTTACCTCAGTTAGAGGGACGTTGCTGGGCAGCAGTAATACATTGAGTACTTGATGTCTTCTGCTCGGAGGTCGGAGGAACAGCAGAACTTGGCAAGTTTTTGGCGGCATGATGTTCAGAAGCCTTTTCATGGGATCCCAGATCAGGCCGAAGGCAGAGAGGTGACGGACCTTCACAACCACATGAGTGTGTGTAATCTCCAGCTGCTCCAAGATGCTCATTCCATCATCAGTGATGTGGACGACAGACAACAGTCCATCAGTAAGCAACGCTGTGAAAGAAAAGAGCTGTTAAACTTTTGTGTTACTGCGAACAGGTTCATCTACTTAATTCACTTCTTACTACTCGAGTCCAGAGATTTAAAATGAATCTAAGGCCTCTGTCCTTCACTCACCTAATTTACTATCATTGTTCTGTTTCACACATGATCTGTCTGCATTTCACTCCACTCCATTACATTTTCATCATGCATGTCACTGAATGCAGCAAGTTTTAACAAGTAGTGCTACACATGAACACAAATCTCTGCATTTTCACTCATTATTTCTTTCACATTGAAGACAGTAATGTCTTTACCGTCCTTTGTTTCACAGTGTGGGAGGTGGAGCTGACAGAGAGCAGCTTCCTTTGAACACTTGATTTCGAACAGCGGCCCTGCAGCCATCTTGCCAGCTGACTGGAGGACGATATTATCCCATTGGACAGTGTTGTACAGCAGCTCCGCCTTCTGAGCCATAACAAACACCAGTCCAGTCAAAGCACAGTGGAACACACCTGGACCAGGACACCTGAACCTGTAGGACACAGAAGGACTGATTACAACAAGCTTTCAGTCTGTTGGTCAATGATGTGTTGAGTTGAGCCGTGCAGACGCTCTATGTTTTTATTCATCTTGTACGTGGTGTTTAACATGATGTCATCTTCCTTTCTGTGAGGTCACAACCTGCGATCCATCCCATCGTCCTACAGACACATCATTGATTCTTTAGGTGATTGATCAGGTGTCCTGACCTCAACCTGAACATTAAACAAAAAACAATCTTGCTGATTCTAAAAAACCTCGGTGGAACAAATTTGGGACTAAAGTCAGGTTAGTGCACACAGCATCTGCCAGGCAACACAAACACTAAATCCATCCAGCTTTTGTCCTGGTAAGAATTCAGAAAAACTACAAATGTGATTGTTGCATCACTTAAAAGTTGGAGACCAAACTGACTTTGTGCACAATAGAGTGAAGCAGCAGCTGCACAAGTATGAAGTGTATGAGTGTTCAAAGTGAACAGTATACACTGAAAGGAGTCGAACTGACAGGTGAAGTGTGTGTGGAGGGGTTTCTGAAGCTGTTGGACCATCTGACTTGCAGTTCTGATGCAGTATACTGATGCTTTAAGCAGGGTTATCATAGTAAACTAAAACTAAAACTAAAATCAGCAGTGAAAATATTTGTAATAAACTGAAACTACATAAGAACTAAAACTAAACTGGAAACTAAAACTAAAACAGTTTGAACTGCTTCAAAAACTAATACATGTAAAATACAAATAAATGTTAATTAATTTCAGTTTCAGTTTTTTAGCTCTAATATTTCACCACAACATGGAGACCGCATGAATTTCCATCAACTCTCCTTAAATTGAACCACAGAAATTAAGGTGACTTGACATTCCAGGAGATGGCGCTGTGCCACAGCTGCTTCACATCAGACACTAAAGCAGCACAAAGATTTAAAGCCGTTCCTATAGAGTTCTCCAACCATGTATTTTATATGTATGTGTAGTAAACGTCTGAGATGTTATACCTGTCCCTAATAAACAAACAAACACTACTGTAAAACTACAACTGAACTAAAACTGGCAAACACACTCTAAAAACTGACTGAAGGGAAATTAAAAGAGTCAAAACCAAAATAACATTTAACTGAAATCAAACATTCATTAAACCCAGGCTGTGAGCATGAAAGCAACTGAACTGTGCTGAAGAGGTGGGAAAGGGCAATGAAAGGAGGTTAAGTGGAGGCTGAAGTGTGAGTGATGAAAGGAGGTGAAGTGGAGGTTAAAGTGTGAGTGATGAAAGGAGGTGAGGTGGAGGTTAAAGTGTGAGTGATGAAAGGAGGTGAAGTGTTGGTTAAAGTGTGAGTGATGAAAGGAGGTGAAGTGTTGGTTAAAGTGTAAGTGCTGAAAGGAGGTGAAGTGGAGGTTGAAGTGTAAGTGATGAAAGGAGGTGAAGTGGAGGTTAAAGTGTAAGTGATGAAAGGAGGTGAAGTGGAGGCTGAAGTGTAAGTGATGAAAGGAGGTGAAGTGTTGGTTAAAGTGTGAGTGATGAAAGGAGGTGAAGTGTTGGTTAAAATGTGAGTGATGAAAGGAGGTGAAGTGTTGGTTAAAGTGTAAGTGCTGAAAGGAGGTGAAGTGGAGGTTGAAGTGTAAGTGATGAAAGGAGGTGAAGTGGAGGTTAAAGTGTAAGTGATGAAACACTCGACTCTGTAGCTCCTCTTTAAAAGAAGTTAAAAAAGCAAAGAAAGTTCGCTCCTTGGTATAACTCTCAAACCCTTAAGTTAAAACAAATATCACGAAAATTTGAAATGAATTGGCGATTAACCAAACTGGAAGAATCTCGTTTAATCTGGGCAGACAGTCTTATAACGTATAAGAGGGGCCTCCGCAATGCCAGAGCAAACTATTACTCAGCTCTAATAGAAGACAATAAGAACAACCCCAGGTTTCTTTTCAGCACTGTAGCCAGGCTGACTGAGAGTCAAAGCTCTATTGAGCCTTGTATTCCTTTAGCCCTTAGCAGTAATGATTTTATGAGCTTTTTTAATGACAAAATTCTAACTATTAGAGGCAAAATTCATGACCTCCTGTCCTCAGATAGAACCTATCTAACCTCAAACACAGCTGTAAGACCTAATATATATTTAGATTGCTTCTCCCCAATTTCTCTTCAAGAATTGACTGCAGTGATTTCTTCATCTAAATCATCAACATGTCTCTAAAACAAACCTTTTTTCATCTGCGTAATATTGTGAAAATTAGGCCTATCCTGACCTGAAAAGATGCAGAAAAATTGGTCCACGCTTTTGTTACCTCAAGGCTGGATTACTGTAACTCTCTATTATCAGGTAGCTCTAGTAAGTCCTTAAAAACTCTCCAGCTAATTCAGAATGCAGCAGCACGTGTACTAACAGGAACTAAGAAACGAGATCATATTTCTCCTGTTTTAGCTTCTCTGCACTGGCTCCCTGTAAAATCCAGAATTGAATTTAAAATCCTACTGTTAACTTATAAAGCTCTAAATGGTCAAGCTCCGTCATATCTTAGAGAGCTCATAGTGCCTTATTATCCCACCAGAACACTGTGAGAGAACGCAGGGTTACTCGTGGTCCCTAAAGTCTCCAAAAGTAGATCAGGAGCCAGAGCCTTCAGCTATCAGGCTCCTCTCCTGTGGAATCATCTTCCTGTTACGGTCCGGGAGGCAGACACCGTCTCCACATTTAAGACTAGACTTAAGACTTTCCTCTTTGATAAAGCTTATAGTTAGGGCTGGCTCAGGCTTGCCCTGTACCAGCCCCTAGTTAGGCTGACTTAGGCCTAGTCTGCCGGAGGACCCCCCTATAATACACCGGGCACCTTCTCTCCTTCTCTCCTTCTCTCTCTCTCTCTCTCTCTCTCTCTCTCTCTCAATTTCAATTTCAATTTCAATAATCTTTATTGGCATGACTGTAGATTAACAATATTGCCAAAGGCATTAAAAATTTACAAATAAAGTACAATAGTAAAAGTAAGTCAGAAAACTATTTAAAAAAAGATTAAATATATGATATATAATACAAAATACACCAATCTACAATACAATACACCAATATATAATATAGAAAAAAAATGAATAAAGAAAAATGTAGATGGTGAGTTACAAGGACTGTAAATATAGACAGGTGTGTCAGGTGTTGTGATGGTTGTCCCTCAGGCTGTGGCATAACCTGACATATGTTGCTGCTGCTAAGCTGCTGACTCTGTTCTCTCCGAGGATGTGTTGCATTTTAGTTTGATCAGGCAGAGAATCAAAGTCAGTGACTTTATGTTTTATTTTGAGAGGAAGTCGGCTCTGATGTGTTCATACTTGCTTGCAGTGCAACAGGAAGTGTGTCTCTGTCTCCACTTGTCTGTGTGGACAGAGCTCACACAACCTGTCCTCTCTGGGCAGCCAGGTCTGCCTGTGTCTGCCCGTCTCTATGGCCAAGCTGTGGTCACTGAGTCTGTACATGGTCAAAGTCTTCCTCAGTTTCTCATCAGTCACGGTGCTCAGATATTCTGCCACCGTGTACTGTCTATTTAGAGCCAAATAACACTGAAGTTTGCTTTATGCGTTTTTGTGGTCGATGTCCAATAGTTAATGTAATGTTCTTTTTGTTTCTCTATAATTTGGTGGGTCCAGATTGTGTGAGGGCTGTGCTGAGGTCTTGTGTTAGAGGAGCTGAGCCTCAGGACCAGCTGGCTGAGGGGGCTCTTCTCCATGTTCTCCTCTTGGCATTGCAGAGCTTTGTAGTGGTAGGAGTTGGGGTCACTTGTTTTAAGGTGTTTATAAAATTTGATGGCTCTTTTTGAATTCTAATTAAAAGGGGGAATTGGCCTAGCTCAGCTCGGCACCCGTTGTTGGAGGTGTTCCTGTGCACTCTGAGGATGCTCTTGCAAATCTCTGTATGCAGGATTTCGATGGGGTGTTTGTCCCATTTTTCAAAATGGGACCCCAAGAGGGTCCCACACCTCACTACCATACAGAATAATTGGTTCAATTATAGATTTGAATATTTTGAGCCAGATTCTAATGGGCATATTAATGTTTGAAGATTTCTTTATAGCATAGAAAGCCCTTCTTCCCCTCTCTCTGAGATCATCAACAGCCAGGTTAAAGTTTCCCGTGGACGTGATGTGTAGTCCTAAGTATGTGTAGTCGTGTGTGTGCTCCACCTCATGAGAGCCCAGGAGAAACCTGGTTTGGTTTCCCTGACCCCTGGGTCATTTCTGGAATATCATAATTTTGGTTTTGTCCAGATTAACTGTCAGGGCCCAGGTCTGACAGAAGGTTTGCAGATGATCCAGTTGCTGTTGTAGTGCTTCATTTGATGGAGCCAGCAATATGAGATCATCTGCAAACAGTAGGCATTTAACCTGTGTGTCAGACAGAGTGAGACCAGGGATGTCAGATAGTTCTAGTGATTTGGCCAATTCATCGATATAGATGTTGAAGAGGGTGGGACTGAGACTGCAGCCCTGTTTTACTCCTCTACTCTGGGGGAAGAAATCTGTTTCCATGTTGTTAATTTTAACAGCACATTTCATATGTCTGTACATGGTTTTGATGATGTCATAGACCTTCCCCCCTTGACCTCCTTTCATCATTACACTTTAACCTTCACTTCACCTCCTTTCAATTTCAATCAATCAATCAATCAATTTTATTTATAAAGCCCAATATCACAAATCACAATTTGCCTCACAGGGCTTTACAGCATACAGCATCCCTCTGTCCTTAGGACCCTCACAGCTGATCAGGAAAAACTCCCCAAAAAAACCCTTTAACGGGGAAAACAGTAATCCAGCCTAGAGGTAACAAAAGCGTGGACCAATTTTTCTGCATCTTTTCGGGTCAGGATAGGCCTAATTTTCGCAATATTACGCAGATGAAAAAATTCAGTCCGTGAGGTTTGTTTTAAATGAGAATTAAAAGACAAATCTTGATCAAATGTTACTCCGAGGTTTCTTACGGTAGTGCTAGAGGCCAGAGCAATGCCATCAAGAGAAACTACAGTACAGGCCAAAAGTTTGGACACACCTTCTCATTCAATGCGTTTTCTTTATTTTCATGACTATTTACATTGTAGATTCTCACTGAAGGCATCAAAACTATGAATGAACACATGTGGAGTTATGTACTTAGCAAAAAAAGGTGAAATAACTGAAAACATGTTTTATATTCTAGTTTCTTCAAAATAGCCACCCTTTGCTCTGATTACTGCTTTGCACACTCTTGGCATTCTCTCCATGAGCTTCAAGAGGTAGTCACCTGAAATGGTTTCCACTTCACAGGTGTGCCTCATCAGGGTTAATTAGTGGAATTTCTTGCTTTATCAATGGGGTTGGGACCATCAGTTGTGTTGTGCAGAAGTCAGGTTAATATACAGCCAACAGCCCTATTGGACAACTGTTAAAATTCATATTATGGCAAGAACCAATCAGCTAACTAAAGAAAAACGAGTGGCCATCATTACTTAAGAAATGAAGGTCAGTCAGTCCGGAAAATTGCAAAAACTTTAAATGTGTCCCCAAGTGGAGTCGCAAAAACCATCAAGCGCTACAACGAAACTGGCACACATGAGGACCGACCCAGGAAAGGAAGACCAAGTGTCACCTCTGCTTCTGAGGATAAGTTCATCCGAGTCACCAGCCTCAGAAATCGCAAGTTAACAGCAGCTCAGATCAGAGACCAGATGAATGCCACACAGAGTTCTAGCAGCAGACCCATCTCTAGAACAACTGTTAAGAGGAGACTGTGAATCAGGCCTTCATGGTCAAATAGCTGCTAGGAAACCACTGCTAAGGAGAGGCAACAAGCAGAAGAGATTTGTTTGGGCCAAGAAACACAAGGAATGGACATTAGACCAGTGGAAATCTGTGCTTTGGTCTGATGAGTCCAAATTTGAGATCTTTGGTTCCAACCGCCCGTGTCTTTGTGAGGCGCAGAAAAGGTGAACGGATGGATTCCACATGCCTGGTTCCCACTGTGAAGCATGGAGGAGGAGGTGTGATGGTGTGGGGTGTTTTGCTGGTGACACTGTTGGGGATTTATTCAAAATTGAAGGCACACTGAACCAGCATGGCTACCACAGCATCCTGCAGCGACATGCCATCCCATCCGGTTTGCGTTTAGTTGGACGATCATTTATTTTTCAACAGGACAATGATCCCAAACACAGCTCCAGGCTGTGTAAGGGCTATTTGACCAAGAAGGAGAGTGATGGAGTGCTGCAGCAGATGACCTGGCCTCCACAGTCACCGGACCTGAACCCAATCGAGATGGTTTGGGGTGAGCTGGACCGCAGAGTGAAGGCAAAGGGGCCAACAAGTGCTAAACACCTCTGGGAACTCCTTCAAGACTGTTGGAAAACCATTTCAGGTGACTACCTCTTGAAGCTCATGGAGAGAATGCCAAGAGTGTGCAAAGCAGTAATCAGAGCAAAGGGTGGCTATTTTGAAGAAACTAGAATATAAAACATGTTTTCAGTTATTTCACCTTTTTTTGTTAAGTACATAACTCCACATGTGTTCATTCATAGTTTTGATGCCTTCAGTGAGAATCTACAATGTAAATAGTCATGAAAATAAAGAAAACGCATTGAATGAGAAGGTGTGTCCAAACTTTTGGCCTGTACTGTATGTCATCAGATAAAGAGTCTCTGAGTTGTTTGGGGCCAAGAACAATAACTTCAGTTTTGTCTGAATTTAACATCAGGAAATTGGTGCTCATCCAGATTTTTATGTTTTGGAGTTTAGTTAATTGATTACTTTCTTCTGGCTTCATCGATAAATACAACTGAGTATCATCCGCATAACAATGGAAATTTATAGAGTGATTTCTAATGATGTTACCTAAAGGAAGCATATATAGAGTAAATAGGATTGGTCCGAGCACAGAACCTTGTGGAACGGTGAAGTGTAGGTTAAAGTGTAAGTGCTGAAATGAGGTGAAGTGTAATGTTGAAAGGAGGTGATGTGTAGGTTAAAGTGTAAGTGATGAAAGGAGGTGAAGTGGAGGTTAAAGTGTAAGTGTTGAAGGAGTTGATGAGGTTGAAGTATTGTGCATATTCTGATGTGGTTACCTGTATGAAGTCTTTCCAGACTCTGTCAACAGTTCAGGTGTGAAACTTAACGTGTCCTAAAGTTTAAAAAGGAACAAACAGAGTTCATTAGAACACATTGAGACGGGAGCAGAAACTGGCCACCCAACTCTCCCAGTTATGTACAGGTGACAGGATGCTCACTGCTTCAGTTTTTACTCTACGTTTACTCTTTACTATGTATTCATCACTTCACTGCTCTGTGTCAAAATGACTCCATTATTGTTATTACTCAGTGAAATGATCCTGCACAAGTGAAGCCTGCAGGACTCTGTTGGACAGCAGCTGCTGGTTTCATAGATGAGGGAGTAGAAATGAGTTTGGAGGAGTTTCTGATGGAAGAGGAAGGAACAGAGAGTGAGAGGAAAAGGAGGATGAAGAAGAGAAGGAATATTAAACCCTGGAGGGGGTGAAACTAAGAAACCCCAGTCTGATCACTGACAAATTAATAAAAATGTTCAAGTGAAAAACTGATATTTGTGTTCAGATCCTCTTCACACACCAGCTGCTGCTGCTGCTGCTGCTTCAATCTCTCTGGATCATCAGGACACAGCTGATCCTCTTCATCCACACTGTCCTCTCTTCTGTCCTCAGACACATCCAGGTTTGTCTTTGACGTGGACGCATCAGCTGGGTGATTAGAGACATCAGATGGACAGAAGAAGACACACAGCACATGTCAAATTCACTTTTGGACATCCTGGAGACCAAACATTCAGAAACCTGAAACAGCAACGTCCCCAGTTCAAGACGAGCAGAGCCCTTTGTAGCATGTCTCTGTCCCCATGTTTCCTGTTGGTATCTACTGACAAACCCTCCAATAAAGTCCAAATGTAGAACAACATCATGTTTAAGTCAAGACCAAGTCTAAAGGGGTCGATACCAAGGTAAGACAGAGATTCAAGACAGTGGTGCAGCAAGACATCATGTTTCCCAACATGCAAAGCAGAACAGAACAAAGACAAAGACCTGCTGTGGTTACTGGGATTAACCAGCACCATAAAGCACACAGCAGACAATCTTCCAGTTATGCTCCTGCTTTAATAACAGTTTCTTTAAGGTATTCCAGTGGGCTTTTACTCACCTCCTTCATGTCTGACAGGTGTAGCTCTGTATACTCTGCCACCCACCCTGAAGGAATAAACACAAATACAGCAGTTATCTTATGAGCAGAGGTCAAATCTTCCTCCTCATCTTCTGGACTCCAGTCAATGTGACAGATGAACCTTTAACAGTGAAGAACTGAGACGTATATACACCAACACATTTCAGATACACTAACGTCAGTGAAGTGACCATTTATAGCAAATATTCACACAGTTAGATCAGTCAGAAAAGGCTCTGCTGTCTGAGGGAGCTCTCAGTGAATCTGAGCAGTGACGAGGAGAACCAATCCCCTCTTAATGAACAGACATGAACATTCAGTCTGAAATCAACAAGACTAAAAACTTGGTGTGAGCGTATCAGAGTCAGAGCATCAGTGAGAAGTCGTCGTCGTCGTCGTCGTCCTCCGCTTATCCGGGTCCGGGTCGCGGGGGCAGCAGCCTCAGCAAGAAAGCCCAGACAGTCCTCTCCCCAGCCACTTCCATCAGCTCTTCCGTGGGAACCCCGAGGCGTTCCCAGGCTAGCCGGGTGATGTAGTCCCTCCAGCGTGTCCTGGGGCGGCCCCGAGGTCTCCTCCCGGTTGGACATGCCCGAAACACCTCCCAAGGGAGGCATCCGGAAGGCATCCCTACCAGATGCCCGAACCACCTCAACTGGCTCCTCTCGATGTGGAGGAGCAGCGGCTCTACTCCGAGTCCCTCCCGAATGTCTGAGCTCCTCACCCTATCCCTAAGGCTGAGCCCAGCCACCCTGCGGAGGAAACTCATTTCGGCCACTTGTATTCGCGATCTCATTCTTTCGGTCACTACCCAGAGCTCGTGACCATAGGTGAGGGTTGGAACGAAGATCGACCGGGAAATCGAGAGCTTCGCTTTCTGGCCAAGCTCCCTTTTCACCACAACGGACCGGTTAAGCGCCCGCATCACTGCTGACGCTGCCCCAATCCGCCTGTCAATCTCCCGCTCCATCCTACCATCACTTGTGAACAAGATCCCGAGATACTTAAACTCCTCCACCTGAGGAAGGACCTCCCCCCTGACCTGGAGTGGGCAATCCACCCTTTTCCGGCTGAGGACCATGGCCTCGGACTTGGAGGTGCTGATTCTCATCCCAGCCGCTTCACTCGGCTGCGAACCGCCCCAGTGAGAGCTGGAGGTCACTGTTCGATGGAGCTAGGAGGACCACGTCATCCGCAAAAAGCAGGGACGAGATTCTCCCATCACCGAACTTGACACCCTCCACCACTCGGCTGCGCCTAGAAATTCTGTCCATAAAAGTTATGAACAGAACCGGTGACAAAGGGCAGCCCTGGCGGAGTCCAACCCTCACCGGGAACAGGTCCGACTTACTGCCAGCCACGCGAACCAGACTCATGCTCCTTCGGTACAGGGACTGGATGGCCCTTAGCAAGGGGCCACCCACCCCATACTCCCGGAGCACCCTCCACAGAATGCCCCTGGGGACACGGTCGTAAGCCTTCTCCAAATCCACAAACACATGTGGACTGGTTGGGCGAACTCCCATGCCCCCTCCAGCACCCTGGCGAGGGTAAAGAGCTGGTCCACGGTTCCGCGTCCGGGACGAAAACCACATTGCTCCTCCTCGATCCGAGGTTCAACTATCGACCGGACCCTCTTCTCCAGCACCCTGAGTAGACCTTACCGGGTAGGCTGAGGAGTGTGATCCCCCTGTAGTTGGAACACACCCTCTGGTCCCCTTTCTTGAAAATGGGGACCACCACGATCTGCCACTCCAGGGCACTGCCCCGATGTCCACGCAATGTTGCAGAGGCGTGTCAGCCAAGACAGCCCTACAGCATCCAGAGCCTTGAGATATCCGGGACGAATCTCATCCACCCGGGCTCCGCCTCGAGTTGTTTCACCACCTCGGCGACTTCTGCCCCAGAAATTGGACGACCCGCCCCTGAGACCCCCGTCTCTGTTTCCTCACTGGAATACGTGTTGGTGGGATTGAGGAGTATTCCTTCCACCGCCCGACAATGTCCCCACTTGACGTCAGCAGCTCCCCGCCTCCACTGTAAACAGTGTGAGCAAGTTGCCGCCTTCCCCCCCTGAGGCGCCGGACGGTTTGCCAGAACCTCTTTGGAGCCGATCGATAGTCTTCCTCCATGGCCTCACCGAACTCCTCCCACGCCCGAGTTTTTGCCTCCACGCTCCGCAGCCCGCCGGTACCCGTCAGCTGCTTCCGGAGACCCACAGACCAACCATGCCCTGTAGGCCTCCTTCTTCAGCCTGATGGCTCCCCTCACCTCTGGTGTCCACCAGCGGGTTCGGGGATTACCGCTGCGACTGGCACCAGCGGCCTTGTGGCCGCAGCTCACGACCGCCGCCTCAACAATGGCAGAGTGGAACAAGGCCCATTCGGACTCAATGTCCCCCTCCACCCTCGGGACGCGGTTGAAGCTCTCCCGGAGGTGGGAGTTGAAGATCATCTGGACAGGTTCTTCCGCCAGGCGTTCCCAGCAGACCCTCACTGTTCGTTTGGGCCTGCCAGGTCTGTGCGGCGTCTTCCCCCACCATCTGATCCAACTCACCACCAGGTGGTGATCAGTTGACAGCTCTGCTCCTCTCTTCACCCGAGTGTCCAGAACATATGGCCGCAGGTCAAATGATACGACTACAAAGTCGATCATTGACCTGCGACCTAGGATGTCCTGGTGCCACGTGCACCGATGGACATCCTTATGTTTGAACATGGTGTTAGTTATGGCCAAACTGCGACCCGCACAGAAGTCCAATAACTGAACACCACTCGAGTTCAGATCGGGCAGGCCGTTCCTCCCAATCACGCCCCTCCAGGTCCCGCTGTCATTGCCCACATGAGCGTTGAAGTCCCCCAGCAGAACAATGGAGTCCCCGGTTGGGGCACTGTCCAGCACCCGTCCCAGGGACTCCAAAAAGGGTGGATACTCTGAACTGTTGTTCGGTGCATAAGCACAGACAACAGTCAGGACCCGTTCCCGACCGAAGGCGCAGGGAAGCAACCTTTCGTCCACTGGGGTAAACCCCAACGTACAGGCAGAGAGTCTGGGGCTATCAGAAAGCCCACCCCGGCCCTCCGCCTCTCACCCGGAGCAACTCCAGTGAAGGAGAGAGTCCAACCCCTCTCAAGGACTAGGGTTCCAGAGCCGGAACTATGTGTCGAGGTGAGGCCGACTATATCTAGCCGGTAACGCTCAGCCTCCTCCACAAGCTCCGGCTCCTTCCCCGCCAGAGAGGTGACATTCCATGTCCCAAGAGCCAACTTCTGTAACCGAGGATCGGACCGCCAAGGCCCCCGCCTTGGTCTGCTGCCCAATCCACATTGCACCGAACCCTTCTGGATCCCTCTACGGGTGGTGGGCCTGCAGGGGGACGAACCCATGTAGCCGGTTCGGGCTGGGCCCGGCCGGACCCCATGGGCGAAGGCCCGACCACCAGGCGCTCGCCCACGGACCCCAACCCCAGGCCTGGCTCCAGGGCAGGGCCCCGGTAACCCTCCGGGCCGGGTACACTTGTCCTTGATCATAACCATCATGAAGGGTCTTTTGAACCGTTCTTCGTCTGACCCTTCGCCCAGAACCAATCTGCCATGGGAAACCCTACCAGGGGCAAAATGCCCCCGACAGCATAGCTCCTAGGGTCATTAGGGCACTCAAACTCCTCCACCACGATAAGGTGACGGTTCTCGGAGAAGATCAGTGAGAAGTGTCAGGTTATAATGGAGATACTGTATGAATATGATTGGATGTTACTGGTCAGCTGGTAGCCAAGAAGCTGATGGATGAGTCACTGATGCTCAGCCTGAACCAACTCAGAGCTCCAATCTGCTCTCACACCTTCAGCTCTTACTGAGCAAAGTATCTCTGAACCTGAAGATACTGGATCTCTGATTGGATGCTAACTGTATCGTCCAAAACACCACCTGAGAACAACAGATAGGCTCATCAACACTGACTGACTGCAACATCTACTGACCTCAGAGTCTCCAGTCTACAGTGTGGACTCTCCACAAGATCAGACAGCAGCTTCACTCCTGAATCCTGCAGCTTGTTTCCACTCAGGTCCAGCTCTGTCAGATGGGAGGGGTTAGACTTCAGAGCTGAGGCCAGATAAACACAGCTGATCTCTGACAAACTGCAGCCCCTCAATCTGAATACAGAATAAAAGAAGATAAAACTCCATTAATGATCCAATCAGATGTGTTCAGGTTTTAAATGTGTAGCTCAACATTATTATGTCCTAATCAATGAGCTTTTCCCTAAAATGAGTAGAGTGACTTTGTCATTGTGTTATTGTGGATCATCATAATGTCAGCTTTCTACAGACATCATCCAAATGTCACCACAACATTCATACACCTATTCATGTCAACACTGATTAATAACATGCTGCTGATCATTAGAGGATCAATACTGTATTGATCCTTTAAATCCATTAACAACTAACAGTGGACATTTTCTACACCTTCTTTAACAAACACAAGTCTTTAAAAACCACAGAGACATTTTGTCCTCAACATGTAACAGAATTTCGGTCCTCACAGAGACTAAACTCCTAAATCACCAAATGGGAGCAGGAGCTGGAATGTACTTTTGAAGACAGTAGATGTGAATCAATATGTGAGGAAGCACTATCCTTCTCATAGAACAGCCGCCATAAGCTTTTACAGTTCAACATTATCCACAGAACCTATTTGACCCCACAAAGACTCCGTAGGATCAATGAATCCATTTCACATCTTTGCCCTCCATGTAAAACAGAGACAGGTAACCTTATTCACATCTTCTGGAAATGTCATAAATTCAGACTTTATTGGGGATCAATATTGGAGATTCTTCAAGAGATGATTGGCTTTGAGATCTCCTGTTCACCTAAACTAGCCTGACTAGGCAACATATCTGATATCCCTCTCTCCAAAAGAAACAAGCTTCACTTGATCGAACTGGCCATGATGGCTGCTAATAAATGTATTGCTGTATGATGGAAAAGTGCAGATCCTTCCCCTGTCTCCATGTGGCTCAAAGAAATGTCCTCATACATGACATCAGAAAAAATCATGTTCAATCTCAAAAGAAAACCACATCTCTCTGATAAATGCTGCTCTGCTTTTAGGAGCTACATGGGAAATATTTCACAGTCTGTTGTGGGTTGATGACCACATATGTTTGACTAATGCACACGTGCATCTGTGTAGACATGTGGAGTTGAATTTCTGCGTACTAATGTGTGTAAATGTTGTGTTTATTTCACACACAGTTGGTCCTGTGTGATTATTACTTTATTTGATTCTATTCTATTGTTTAATCTTTGATATTCCACTTGTGTGTTTTCTCCTGTAAACTGCTGTGTTTGACAAAGATTCAATAAATCAACTGTTAATTAAAGAAATACAAGTCTTTGTGACTGCAGACTACATTTATACAAGAAACATGAAAATATGAACAAAAGTTCATTCACAACTTTATAGATAGAAGTTATGTTTGTACATAAATTAGCTTCAATTGTTAAACATGTAAGATCTACAACAGTAACAGAGAGTCAGTGAACTGACCTCAGAGTCTCCAGTCTACAGTGTGGACTCTCCAGAAAATCACACAGCAGCTTCACTCCTGAATCCTGCAGCTTGTTGTAGCTCAGGTCCAGCTCTGTCAGATGCGAGGGGTTGGACTTCAGAGCTGAGGCCAGAGAAACACAGCTGATCTCTGACAAACTGCAGCCACTCAATCTGAATAAAGAATAAAAGATGTAAGTTTAGAAGACAATGTTCCTGCTTGAAATCATTCAGTGTTTAATAATGTGTTCAGAGCTGAAGAAGGTTTAGAATGTAGAAGTTTAGAAAATGGAAACTCCAAACAGCTGAACTCAACAGGATGCAGCTTAAAAACTGTAAAATACAAAAAGTGAAAGAGCTCTCATTAATATTAATGACAATGTGCTGCTACTTCAATAAAGACGCAGTGACTTTGGAGTGAGTGATTCAGTGTAGGATTTGATTCGTTATATTAAGGTTTTAAATCTGCTGCATTGACATGAATTAGAGGTGTTTATTAAATGTAATACATTTACAATAATTACACACAGTAAGAAGTGATTTGACTGAATGAAATGTGGGATTTTGACAGGTTAAACAGGATCAAGTCATTAAAGGCCAGTTTATTGTGATATATGAAGGAAGTGTAGGTTGTCTTCACTAACATCCTGATGTTTCACTTAGAGCTGAGGCTTCACTTAGTTCACTTACTGTACAGCTCAGTACAGCTCCACACTGGAAGTCTAAACTGTAAATGTGACACACAAATGTCATTTTCAAATGTTTAAATCCTGTTTTTCAGTTTTAAATTTGGAGTCGACATTTTAAAAACTCAATTTTAATCTCAGTGTAAATGTCATCAGTTCTGATCTGACCTCATAAATATCAGCCTCATGTCTGCAGTTTAGTGTCAAAGAATAAATGATGAAGATAAAACTCCATTAATAATCCAATCAGATGTGTTCAGGTTTTAAATGTGTAGCTCAACATTGCTATGTCCTAATCAATGAACTTTTCCCTAAAATGAGTAGAGTGACTTTGTCATTGTGTTATTGTGGATCATCATAATGTCAGCCTTCTACAGACATCATCCAAATGTCACCACAACATTCATACACCTATTCATGTCAACACTGATTAATAACATGCTGCTGATCATTAGAGGATCAATATCAAATCAGACATGTTGGACTACAAACTCTTCATTCTTTCATTTATTACATGAGCTTCTTCTTCCTGGATTTGGGAGCTCAGTAGGTTTATGTCATTTAAAGGAGAGCTCCACATTTGTTCCAGTGTGTCTTCAAACAACAGCCGCATGTCATATGTACATTAACAGAGTTACTGGTGGACACAAGATTAGATGATTCTTAAATAGAGTTTGATTTGTTAGAGAACAGAAACTTTATAAAACTACATACAGTTTGTTGTTGCTCTGAATCACAAACATTATGACTGCTCTCACTGACACCTTTTTGTCATCATTACAGCAGAGAGTCTTTTTCTTCTGCAGCTTCTTTCTAAAATCCTCAAACAGACCTTGGATGGTTCTTTGTTGGGACGTTTGGGCCTGTGTTAGGCTGCTGTTTATTACTCTGAGCTCTGCTTTAATGCACACCACACCACAGCAGCTGTAGCAGCCATATCAGCTTCTGACATCATCAACATCACCACACTTCATAACTTCACCTTTATTGAGCTTTGCATTCATGTCTTTCTTGTCTTTCTCTAACCTGTCACTCTCTCTC
The DNA here is from genome assembly GCF_011397635.1 of Epinephelus fuscoguttatus. NCBI lineage: Eukaryota > Metazoa > Chordata > Actinopteri > Perciformes > Serranidae > Epinephelus > Epinephelus fuscoguttatus. The sequence continues at coordinate 39,605,266 of NC_064772.1, forward strand.
TGTTTACACAGAAGCTCAAAGTGTCTGCAGCCTGTTTTTATCTGCTGTCATCAGATCTTCAACAACCTCATTCATATCCCTCACACACTCTACAGCCTCATCAGTACTGACATCATCTTCACTGACTGATGGACCACAAGCTGAAAAACTGTCCTGTCAAACTTTTCATCTCCCGAAATACCAAATATTCAAATATTTGGAAAAACTGAAGTCTTCAGATTTGTGTTCAAGCAAAATCCCCAAAATATATGAACCAAAAATATGAAGCTTCAGTCAGAGAGTTGTGTTGAATATATACAAAGAACATCATAAGCTACAGTCAGTGAACTGACCTCAGAGCCTCCAGTCTACAGTGTGGACTCTCCAGTCCAGCA
>NC_064772.1:39610639-39642397 GCF_011397635.1 Epinephelus fuscoguttatus
AGTATGAGGTGATGCACTGTCTGCAGAACCAGTGTCCACAGCTGGTAGAGACTGGATCCTTCAGGACGTCCTGACTCAAAGCACAGCAGGACAGCTGCTCCTCCACACTAACATCACTCCTCTTCTTTCTCTTCTCTCTGTGGACACAAAGACATGTCTTTTTAAATACAAATCTTTCATGGGTTATTGTAGCAGAACATTTTACCATCACTGTCTGGATGATGAGATAGCAGACAGCTGCCACAACACTCAGGGCCCCATTTTAATCATGGAGGTGCAACAACCAGCACAAACTGGAAGGTGTTGGTCTCACAGAGTCCACCTGCTGTTTTGCTTCATGAACTGTATTCAAACTGAATCTGGACCAGTGGTGACTATACCTCAGGAAATTCATCAAGTCTTTGGATGAACTGAAATTTTGGATGATCCAGCTCCAGAAGATCAAGTTCAAAAAGCCTTTAAATGAATGAAATCAGGAAAGGCTCCTGGGTCAGATGGTTGTTCTGTTGAATATGAGGTAGAAGAACTATGTTGACATACTGGCACCTACTTTAATACAGGTTTATTCAGAGCTCATGGAAACAGGTCAGTTTCTCCTACACTCAATCAAGCAGTAATTTCAGTTATCCTCAACACAAGAAAGGACCTGCTTGACCCAACCAGCTGCAGGCCTGTAAGTCTGACAGGTGCTGATCACATGATATTAATGAAGATATTGGCTGTGTGCCTGGAGGACATTCTGCTCAACGATATACAACCACATCAGGTTGGATTTATAAGTGGGAGCTCGTCCTTTGATAACCTCAGATGATTGCTTCACTTGATGTGGTTAAATGAAGACTTTTGATCAGGTGGAGTTACGTCCTCTGGACTCTTTGGGATTCTGTGCTCATTCCAGTGGTGATAAGTATTCATTGACGTCCTTTTATTTCATGACTGAACTGTAATAACAATATAAATGGAAAAATATCGACAACAAAAGTTACGGCAGAATTTGCAGATAAACTACCGCACACTTTCTAACTTGTGAAAGAAAGAAATGTATTGAGACGTTTCAGTACAAGACCTTCATCAGGCCAACAGTGGCAGTTCCTCTGCACATTGTGTCCTACTCGTCTCTCTCCTACACTCCTGGTTTCAAACAGATGTGCAAAGTGTCCCTCTGTTCTTTTTGTTTTTAAAGATTTGTTTTTATTAACATATTCATTATTACAGCATGTTTGTTGTACACAACATCAAGCACTTCCAGCCTGTGAAATGGAGAACAAGAAAAAATAAATGTTTTTTGAATCTGTCCGTTTCCAAGGAAAATAAAAGGCGCACCTATCCACAAAAATACATGCCGACAAACCTTCAATCAAAAAATGATAGTAATACAAAAGAGAGAACAGACAATGAGAAGGACATCTATAGTTCCTAACATCAAGGGTACATCACCAGATGTATATGTAACTAGAATAATGACAGTGACATAATTCAGATACTCCAAAGGGCACACGCCCAGTTGTGCAAACCCACAAACACACCAGGCATCAACAGGATTGTAACAAAAACAACAATAACAAAACATCAACATCAACAACAACAAAAAATACAGTAATTTTCCCCATCCCACCCCCTCCCTTGTATGGTCCTCAATTTCCTTCCGTTTGCATACCTACACAGTCTATGTACATGCACCCATCTGTACACGTTTATAGATCTACACTCTACTCACTACATCCATGAGGGAGTTCTAATAAAACTATCTATGTGCTACAGAGGGTTAAGTTGAAGTGGGTCCAGTAAGAGTCGCATCACTGTGGTCAACTAAGTCCTGAGAAGGCAGAATGTCGATGAAGGGGCCCCAGATTTTCTGAAAGGTTGCAGGCTTCTTTCTCACATTATACAACATCTTTTCAGGCGTGCAGTAAGACACAAGCTCATTAATCCAGTGTCTTAGTGATGGTGAATCTTCAGATTTCCAGTTATTTAGAATACATTTTTTCACTGCAGTCATTTTGGTTCCTGCTCAATTTGACTTCCTATTATCTTTGAAGTTAAAGCAATAACACGTTTCCAAAATTCTTCTGTCACTGGGCAATTCCAAAGCATATGTAAGACATCACCATCTGTCACTTTACATCTCTGACACCTGGAAGAAATGTTGTTGTCCATCTTATGTAACCTGTAAGGGGTGTAGTATGTTCTATTAATAGATGATGCCATTCCATCATAAACAGGTAGATTATCATTGATGATACCAAATATAGAAGATGTTAGTCCTTTGTCTCTAATTTACAGTGGAGACAGTAGAGACAGTGGAGACAGTGGAGACAGTGGAGAAAGTAGACACAGTGGAGACAGTGGAGACAGTAGAGACAGAGGAGACAGTGGAGACAGTAGAGACAGTAAAGACAGTGGAGAAAGTAGACACAGTGGAGACAGTGGAGACAGTAGAGACAGTAGAGAAATTGGAGACAGGAGAGAAAGTAGAGACAGTGGAGACAGCGTAGACAGCGGAGACAGCGGAGACAGGAGAGACAGTAGAGACATTGAAGACAGTGGAGACAGTAGAGACAGTGGAGACAGTAAAGACAGTGGAGACAGAGGAGACAGTGGAGACAGTAGAGACAGTAGAGACAGTAAAGACAGTGGAGAAAGTAGACACAGTGGAGACAGTGGAGACAGTAGAGACAGTAGAGAAATTGGAGACAGGAGAGAAAGTAGAGACAATGGAGACAGCGTAGACAGCGTAGACAGCGTAGACAGCGGAGACAGTGGAGACAGGAGAGACAGTGGAGACAGTAGAGACAGTGGAGACAGGAGAGACAGTGGAGACAGTAGAGACAGTAGAGACAGATGAGACAGTAGAGACAGTGGAGACAGTAGAGACAGTAGAGACAGTGGAGACAATGGAGACAGTGGAGACAGTGGAGACAGTAGAGACAGTAAAGACAGTGGAGAAAGTAGACACAGTGGAGACAGTGGAGACAGTAGAGACAGAGGAGACAGTGGAGACAGTAGAGACAGTAAAGACAGTGGAGAAAGTAGACACAGTGGAGACAGTGGAGACAGTAGAGACAGTAGAGAAATTGGAGACAGGAGAGAAAGTAGAGACAGTGGAGACAGCGTAGACAGCGTAGACAGCGGAGACAGCGGAGACAGGAGAGACAGTAGAGACATTGAAGACAGTAAAGACAGTGGAGACAATGGAGACAGTAGAGACAGTGGAGACAGAGGAGACAGTAGAGACAGTAGAGAAAGTAGAGACAGTAGAGAAAGTAGAGACAGTAAAGACAGTGGAGACAGTAGACACAGTGGAGACAGTGGAGACAGTAGAGACAGTAGAGACAGTGGAGACAGATGAGACAGTAGAGACAGTGGAGACAGTAGAGACAGTAGAGACAGTGGAGACAATTGAGACAGTGGAGACAGTGGAGACAGTGGAGACAGAAGATACAGTAGAGACAGTAGAGAAAGTAGACAAAGAGGAGAAAGTAGAGACAGTGGAGACAGTAGAGACAATAGAGACAGTAGAGACAGTGGAGACAGTGGAGAAAGTAGACACAGTGGAGACAGTAGAGACAATAGAGAAATTGGAGACAGTAGAGAAAGTAGAGACAGTGGAGACAGCAGAGACAATGGAGACAGCGGAGACAGGAGAGACAGTAGAGACAGTGGAGACAGTGGAGACAGTAGAGACGGTGGAGACAGTACAGACAGTAGAGACAGTGGAGACAGTAGAGACAGTGGAGACAGTGGAGAAAGTAGAGACAGTGGAGACAGTACAGACAGTAGAGACAGTGGAGACAGTAGAGACAGTGGAGACAGTGGAGAAAGTAGAGACAGTGGAGACAGTGGAGACAATAGAGACAGTGGAGACAGTGGAGACAGTGGAGACAATAGAGACAGTGGAGACAGTAGAGACAGTAGAGACATTGGAGACAGTAGAGAAAGTAGAGACAGCGGAGACAGCACCGACAGCACAGACAGTACAGACAGTGGAGACAGTGGAGACAGTAGAGTCAGTAAAGACAGTGGAGACAGTGGAGTCAGTGGAGACAGTGGAGACAGTAGAGAAATTGGAGACAGTAGAGAAAGTAGAGACAGTGGAGACAGTGGAGAAAGCGGAGACAGCGGATACAGCGGAGACAGTGGAGACAGTGGAGACAGTGGAGAAAGTGGAGACAGTGGAGACAGTAGAGACAGTAGAGACAGTGGAGACAGTAAAGACAGTAAAGACAGTGGAGACAGTAGAGACAGTGGAGACAGTGGAGACAGTAAAGACAGTGGAGACAGTAGAGAAAGTAGAGACAATGGAGACAGCGGAGACAGTGGAGACAGTAGAGACAGTGGAGACAGCGGAGACAGTAGAGACAGTCGAGACAGTAGAGACAATAGAGAAAGTAGAGACAGTGGAGACAGTGGAGACAGTAGAGACAGTAGAGACAGTAGAGAAAGTGGAGACAGTGGAGACAGGAGAGACAGTAGAGAAAGTAGAGACAGTGGAGACAGTAGAGACAGTGGAGACAGTGGAGACAGTAGAGACAGTAGAGACAGTAGAGAAAGTAGAGACAGTATAGACAGTAGAGACAGTGGAGACAGTAGAGACAGTGGAGACAGTGGAGACAGTAGAGACAGTGGAGACAGTAGAGACAGTAGAGACAGTGGAGACAGTAGAGACAGTGGAGACAGTGGAGACAGTAGAGACAGTGGAGACAGTGGAGACAGTGTCTTACTTTGTCTCTGTGGGTCCTGGTTTATTACTGAAGACTGGAGGACGATCTTTGGACCGGTCACTCTTCATACTGAATACTGAATACTCCAGACTCTGCTCTGGTCTCCTCTTCCTTCACATGACTCATCTTCACCAGTCTGAGAGGTAAAGAGACAGTAGATACAGTGGAGACAGTAGAGACAGTGGAGACAGTAGAGACAGTAGAGACAGTGGAGACAGTAGAGAAAGTGGAGACAGTGGAGACAGTGGAGACAGTGGAGACAGCGGAGACAGTAGACACACACAGTGTCATCAAACCCAGTCAGAGCTCTGCTTCTTCTTCAATACGCAGCTCCTGATATAAATATGACATTTAGTGAAATTCAAACCAACAGCAAACATTGATGGAGAGAATCAAACCATCAGCCCTAACCAGTGCAGGTCATAAAGCAAAGGAGAACATTTGGCAGCATGTTATTCAGCAGCAGTGAGCTCACACTGACACAAGTAGAGATAATTCCACTCAACTTTCCTCCACATGAGTCATGTCAACGTTTTTGTCTGAGAGGAGCTGAAAAGGAACATTTAGACGTGAATGTATAAAATGCAAAATAACATTCAGCCACTTGATCCAAGCAACACTGCTTCTGTACAAACCACACACTCAACCATCATGTCACAGTGACTGTTGCCATGGAAACACAGCTCTGAGATCAGACTAAAGCTGAGGCTGGGCTAACTGTATTAGTTCGTCAAATGGGTCCATGTGAGTGCAAAACTAAGACTGTGGAGTCCATGAACCAGTCTGAGACCTTCTCACTGTGAGGAAATGTGTCTGCACTTATTTACATCAAGCTCTTCATCAGCTCCTCTTCATCACCAGCAGGTGGCAGCACAGTCTAAAACAGGAAGTTTGAATGTGGCTCCATCAGCAGAGCAGGCCATCCATTTAGTCTTTGGACACATCTTCCTGTTTAGTGTTTTCAGAGCCGTGACCTCTCCTGAGAGCTGATGATCTAAAACACTGCAGAAATAATGAACAGCAGGTTTTGTTCAACTTTGTATCTACGGATGACTCAAAGTGTTGACTTCATTCTGACTCTACAGTCCACAGAGACACAACTGACTCACAGACAGTCAAATAACAAGAACCACCCTGTTTTCAGCCTCTTGCTCTGCTCACCTGAAATGGAGTCCACAAAATACTTTAGCTTTCAGAGATGCTCCTCGCTTCCTCACCTACTGGAAATATTGCAATCCATCATCTGGTTCACTTCCTCATTACACACACCAGTCACAGCACCAGTGTTGCTCACTGATGAGTTAGGGGGACACTTTCTGTTTCAGTCAGTTGCCACAGCTAAGACGCCATCTTTGCACACAGGCACGACACTGCTGATCTCTGACGAACATTATAAGAAGCCTCCTGAGAGAAACAAATCTTTGTTTGTCTCGTTATCCAGATAACAAAGTTTGTTATCTACAGATCATGAAATAATTAACTCTTCATGTCGTTCTTCAGGCCGTTCTCAGCTTCCACACACACATCAGTTCCAAAGAAATCAGAGTTCAGACGGTGTGACGTCATGGCTGCAGATCTGGTGACAAGTTTGGGGGGACACAATCAGTTGTGTTGTTTTTTAATTGCACGCGTGCAGATCATGCCCACAGAGCGCTTGAGACTGGCAGCATATTTCAGGATTTCATAGAGGCTCATCACCAAGTCATTCAAAAAGCACTCACAGAGAATCATGTGCTCACCTTTACTGTTTGTTTCTCTGAACCAGCCAATAGTACATGGAGCCAGCCATCACCCTCCTCTTCACTGCTTCACTGTTAGTTAATGCTTCTTCTAGTTTCAGGGTCTCAGGCATGTTATGTCCACTCACGTTCTCATCTCTCGCCTCTCACAGATTCCCAGTTCTCCTCATCATCTTCCCTTTCTCCCAGTATATGGGACTACTGTATACATCAGTGGATATGGATGATTATCAGAACATGAGCCCTGAACTGAGCTTGGTTAAACTAACTGATCATGTTTTTACAGAGCCAGAAATGCTAGTGTTAGAACAAGAGCACAATAAACACTTACAAGTTACACAAGTTGACTGCTACAGACACATTTATTTAAATAAATTCATTTCATTTTTATTTATAAAATGTTTGTTCCACCAATTTTCATTTATTTTAGAACTGGGAATGTGGAGTCGAAAATACTCTGTTCAATCAATTTCAGTCATTTAGGCTATTTAGAATTGGGGGGGGGGGGGCAATTTGTGTTTTTCAGAAATCAGGGGGGACATGTCCCCCCGTCCCCCCCGGGATCTGCACCCATGTCAACTCCTGGCCAGTTGAGTGTGACACACACTCTACTGGCATTTAAATAGCCTAAATGACTGAAATTGAACAAACGTATTTTCCGACTCCACATTCCCAGTTCTAAAATAAATGAAAATTGTGGAACAAACATTTTTATAAATAAAAATGAAATGAATTTATTTAAATAAATGTGTCTGTGTTGGGTCAACTTGTGTAACTTGTAAGTGTTTATTGTGCTCTTGTTCTAACACTAGCATTTCTGGCTCTGTAAAAACATGATCAGTTAGTTTAACCAAGCTCAGTTCAGGGCTCATGTTCTGATAATCATCCATATCCTCTGATGTATACAGTAGTCCCATATACTGGGAGAAAGGGAAGATGATGAGGAGAACTGGGAATCTGTGAGAGGCGAGAGATGAGAACGTGAGTGGACATAACATGCCTGAGATCCTGAAACTAGAAGAAGCATTAACTAACAGTGAAGCAGTGAAGAGGAGGGTGATGGCTGGCTCCATGTACTATTGGCTGGTTCAGAGAAACAAACAGTAAAGGTGAGCACATGATTCTCTGTGAGTGCTTTTTGAATGACTTGGTGATGAGCCTCTATGAAATCCTGAAATATGCTGCCAGTCAAGCGCTCTGTGGGCGCAATTAAAAACAACACAACTGATTGTGTCCCCCCAAACTTGTCACCAGATCTGCAGCCATGTTTGTGTGTGTGTGTGAGAGAGAGAGTGATATCATTTTAGTGATAAAATAAAACAATACAATGTACAATTACAATAAATTAATATGTTAATATTATAATCACAGTGGGGTGGCACAACTTCACCCCAACCCCACCATTTTAGCAAACTTGTATCATGCAGCAGTTCAGAGCTAGCATCATGCTAACAGTATAACCTCATGTTGTAGCTTACTAAAGCACTAACTCAGTGAACTCAAACGTACCTCACCCTTCCTCCCCACCTCGGCCATGCTTGTTAAAAAAGGAGGCGTGTTTTTACAGAGCCAGAAATGCTAGTGTTAGAACAAGAGCACAATAAACACTTACAAGTTACACAAGTTGACCTAACACAGTCACATTTATTTAAAATCATCTTTAAAGGAATAAATATCCCAGTAACAAAATATTTTGTCCTTATCACATCACATGTTTGATCATGTCCATGTACAGTTAGGAGCCTTGTTTGTTTCCATCTGCCATTTTGCACAACATTCATTTATTTTAGAACTGGGAATGTGGAGTCGGAAAATACGTTTGTTCAATTTCAGTCATTTAGGCTATTTAGAATTGGGGGGGGACAATTTGTGTTTTTCAGAAATCTCCCCCATCCCACCCGGGATCTGCACCCATGTGTGACGTCACTCTGAGTCGATCCAGATATTCCATCATCATCATTATCATCATCATCATCATCATCATCAGGTCCCTTTACAGTGAGGTGGACAGCAGCCTTCCTGAAGACAAACACACCTCCACACTCCGACTGTTCACAGTGAAACACTGACATTTAGTTATTTGTTTGACAGCTGGATGTAGTGGGAGAGACTTTAGGACCTGGTGGAGTTCAGGGCGCATTCAGCCCCGCCCACATGTAACAACACGTTTAAAGAGAAGGGTCCAGAAAAGAGTTGCACAATATGCAAATACATAAATAAGTCCATTGTGATGGCAGCATGAGTCACGATTTTAGTGAGAATGGTAAATGTAGCTTTCATGCTCACTGAAAAAATATATAAAAATGATGATGATGTCATTTTTGCAGGGGACGGTACCAAACCAGCGTGTTCCCTTATGTCTGGAATATGATTTGTAGGCCGCGGCTTCTCTCTGATGCCACAATGCTTCATTTGTGACGGTGTGTTGTGACACATTTTATCTTTATCAAACATATTGCACTTGCTCAGCTCAGTGGCCTGGTGGTAGAGTGTCCGCCCTGAGACTGGGAGGTCGTGGGTTCGATCCCCGGTCGGGTCATACCAAAGACTATAAAAATTGGACCCATTGCCTCCCTGCTTGGCACTCAGCTTCAGGGGTTGGAATTGGGGGTTAGATCACCACATGATTCCCGAGCGCGGCACCGCTGCTGCTCACCGCTCCCTCAGGGGATGGGTCAAATGCGGAGAACAAATTTCACACACTCAGGTGTGTGACAATCAGTGGAACTTTACCTTTACATTGCAATATGGATCATTTTATCTTACTGTTTCTGCTTAATAGTTCCTAAAAATGCTCCATTTAAAATCTGTTTCTATGTATTTTCCACCTGCTATGGTCTATTTGTCCTCCTCAACCACCGTAGTAGCGTCGTGTACTAGTGGGCGTGTTGTAGAGGGTCTGGACTGGGGCTTCACAGTCACTCAGAATCTATGACCTGTGTTAGCCTAACTGCTGAATATATATTTAGACTAAATCTATTTATAAACACACATATATTTAATGTTGATATTTATGGACAGCAGAATGTGGAGGTTTTGTTTTATGACATGAAGAAGTGAATAAGGCTCAAACTTGACATGATGGGGTCATTTAAGGTCAAACATGTGATGTGGAACGAGATGAGCTGAGTTTTAGTGTCATTTCTGACTGTAGTTATTGATGAGTGTCACAATGATTACCATCAATCATCTTCTACTGTGTGGCCCCACATCAGGGGCCCAGAATGAGCTCCAGCCCTCACATGGATTATGTCACTGCTGATAAGTCAACATTAGAAAACCTGTGTGGATGTTTCAGTACTTACACACACACACTCAGGCCTCATGGATCAACATCCTGATACACACTGATTTATGAATGAATCTGATGTATGAGAGTCACTGATTGGCTCTTTGATCAGCCTTCAAACTATCAGCTCTTCTCTTTATAATCTGCGCTGCTTAAAGTGGAGACAGCCAGTTAAGTGCGTATGAGGAGGTTTTATAGCAGCGGTGCTGTCGGGAAACACTGACCAGCTTTCACTAAATCAAAACAACTCAGTCAGGCTAATTAACAGTCCCAGTTTGCACCCTGCAGCTCTGACAGCGTTCTGGGATCAAGGTGTTAAGATAATGGAAACCGTACACGAGTGTCAACATTTTCTAAAAGCAGTAAATGTGACCCTTGAACTGTCCCTGGACCCTGATCCAGTGAGGCTGCTACATATATATTTACAATACTTGTCTGAGCCCACAAACAGCAGCAGTGAAGAGTTTGTGAGGTCGACCAAATGGAATGAATAAAAGACACAGAAGGAATCAAAGCTCTCTGTTTGAGTCTCTTACTGTGTGTCTGAAGGTTCATGACTGAAGTGTGGACGAGGATCTTTGGAGCTCTTCGTAGACAGACTGCAGATGTCCTCCTCTTCCTCCACATCACTTCTGGGAAAACAGTTGATACAACAGTTGCTGTTATTGCAGACGTCTGAACCAACGTCCTGTTTGTGGGACTGATAAAGCTGAGCTGTGAACATGTTACACATGATTGTCTCTGAGAGGAAACTAAAGCAGTGTGAACCTGAAGAGCTGAGCCCTCTCTGAAGCTGCTGGACTGTTGAACACATTTCAAACTTTAATGGACATGACTGTATGAACTCTTGTGGTGACTCCACACGCTGAACCTCGGCTGTGTTTCTGCTGCTTTTAACTGAGAGTGAACGAACAAGTGGCTCCATGACAACTGGAACCAAGTTTGTGCTTGTAGCAGTTTTGGAGCGGCCACAGAGAGCCCAGGTGAAAGCACAACTTCTGCTGGTGAATCTTGAGAAAGAAATGTGACTTTCTAAACTTCAACACTGAGTGTCCTCAGTTCCCAAACACTTAGTGAGTGTCCTTCAAATAAAGGTGATGATGTCACAAAGTGGGAAACAGGGTGTCCCAACAACCTGCTGCACAATGAGTGTAGATTTACAAGAAACAATAAAGTTTTTTTTGGACTTTATCTCTAATGTGTGTGAACAAAGTGCAGCGACTGATATTTGCTTCAGATGCTGTTGATAACAAGTAAAGAGCTGTCAGGAAGGAAGTGGGGAGGTCGAGCCGCACACACACAACAAGTCATTTCCTGAAATCGTCTTCATGTTGAGACAAGAACAACAAGCGCAAGAAAAAAAGCAGGTTTCAGCGTCCTGCTCAACAAAGTGTGTGTGTCCAAAGAGGATTTGTTTGCTGTGTGTCTTTAGTTGTTGGGAGAATATTTGGACTAAATTGACTGTCTAAAATTCAGTCTAAGGCACAATTCCAATCCGATCCCTTACAGACTCACTGACTTAGAGGCGCGTTCATGTGAAGTGCGCGAGTGTGTGAGGGCTGTCCCATTGTCAAATCGTCAAGTCAGTGAGTCAGTGAGTGAGCCCTTTATGCCCTCTTACCGTAGGTCAGCATCGATGCGGACTTACGGTAAGGAAATTACCCACAGTTCATAGCGTTGTGACGTCAAATACAGGGGTTGCCCTCAGAACACCGGAGGTAACACGGTCGGCAGATATGCAAACGGTAACGTTATGGAAGGAGAGCGAAAAAACAGATAGATAAACAATGAAACATTACATTAACAAGGATTTAAGATGGTACATAAACACACATGAAGTCAGAGGAATACCAGTGGTTATATTCCACACACAAAGAATATATATCTATATATATAGATATAGATAGATATCTATATATCTATCTATCTATTGATCTATCTATATATATATCTATCGATATATATATAGAATATATATCTATATATATCTATCGATATATATCGATATATATTCTTTGTGTGTGGAATATATGATGACAGTAACGGATAAATGATCACGCCCAGAGCCGCCAGTGTCAACAACATTTTGTAGAGAGGGGGATAAGTGCTGTCCCATTCCTATTTGTAGCATCCGGAGCCCTTTCAGACTCTCACACTGAATCACTTACAGCTGACGTCAGTTAAGTCAGTGAGGGTTCAGGGCTTGAGTCTTTAGGGGCCGGATTGGAATTGGGCCTATGTCTCTCTCTCTCTCACACACACACTTTCAAATCACAAGAAGAAGAATGTTGATCTACACCAGGCGTAGGCAACCTGTGGCTCCGGAGCCACATGTGGCTCTTTAGCCCATGTCCAGTGGCTCCTTGAGCCTTTGAGAAAAGAAGTCTATGGAAATTCCTTCTATGAATCCAAATGTTGCTGAACCTCGATAGCAGTGGCTGGTTAGCTATGGATGCCAAATCCAAAAAAGTAAATTGAATAAAATAGAGAATGTAGTAGTGCATGGACAAATTTGTTTGCTCTCACTGCCAGCTCTGCAAAATTTAAGTACCAGATAATTATTAATAGTGCCCTGCACAGTGTCCACCTTGTGGTAAAACATATTAACAAATGCTTATTTAGACCATAAGTATATGCTAATTTAGACTTAATAGGCTATTTACTTTGATTATAAGGCTCAAACATGTTTTGCGGCTCCACACAGATTTTTTCAAATTATTTTTGGTCAAAAATGGCTCTTTTAATGACAAAGGTTGCAGACCCCTGATCTACACTCACCTGTTTTCTTCTTTCTGCTCTGTGAACCGACTGACTGAGCACTTCCTCATTCATTCACTTCCTTATTCATTCACTTCCTCATGCCCCCCCCCCCCCCCCCCCGACTCAGTGATGCCCCCCTGTGGTGTCAGCAGACATCTTCCTGTTGGTGTCACACATCTGGACATATACTGTATATATAACACTGCAGGTGTGTCACTCACATGATGAGAGGAACACATAGTGAGCTTTCTATAATCATGAAGGAAGAGCAGAGAACTTTTGATGCACTAAGCTGACCTCAGATCAGATGCAGTTTATAGGGTCTCTTTGATTTGACTGTATGTGGATGAGACTGTAGCTGCACAGGCAGAGCAACACAAACCCTCCGAGTGTCTGCAGAGAGTTTCCTCACAGAAACACAAACCATGTGACTTCCACTCACCACTTTAACAATGAAACTAATCAGACTCCAGTTAACAGGAAGACTGTTCAGGTCACAACTTTCAAAATAAAAGCACAGCCTCAGACCAGACCCTCCCCACTCTGTCTGTGCTCACCGTCACAGCTGGTGCGGCCTCAGTCCTCTCTCTGGTCACACTACAGCCTACACAGTTTTGTCTTTACTTTGACGTGGCGCTGCAGTGCGGTTATGAAGCGCCTCGCTTTCAGATGAACTTAAAACTGGAGAAGAACATGAGATGTTTCTGTTTCTGCTGTAGACGATGTTATAGATGTTTTCTATATTCCTATATTTTCTATATTTCTATATGATGAACAGGCTGCAGGTAGTGATGGCCAAATGAAGCCTCATGAAGCATTTTCTTTATTTTCTGAGCCCACTAGATGGCGCTCATGGTTTAAAGAGAGAGCCTCAAAGAATGGCAATTCAGTGTGCTTTCAACCTTTTGTTGAACAAAAAGAGCCATCTAGTGGGCTCAGAAAATAAAGAAAATGCTTCATGAGGCTTCATTTGGCCATCACTAGCTACAGGTAAAACTTAAGCAGCTCAGATTAGCTGAAAAAAAAAGAAATGTGTAAAAATCTGTTTTTAAAGTGAAAGAGCTGTAAAGTTTGTGCAGTTTGTTGGTCAACTGAAACATTCAGCATCAAAATCAGGCAACAGTCAACCTATACAGCTATTGTTCCTTTTCTTTCGACCTTTTTCTCCTGAATACCCCTGGAGATTTCTGTCACCCCAATAAAACATATTAAAGACAAAATGGTCCAAAGCCAAAAGTCCTCCAGCCTGAAAAAGCCGAGCTGTATTATCAGGTATTTGTTTCTTGTTTTTCTATAAAAATGTAAAAGGATGTGAAAAATGATCATCCAGTTTCTCTTTAAGTATCAGTGTCCAGTTGGATAAACTCCCTTAAGTTTCAAACTTAACTTTGTCCCTTAAACAAAGTATTTCCCTCAGCTAAGGGGTTCATTAAGGAGCGCTGCATGAAACCTCTCAGGTTATCTCCTTACCTGAGTGTTTCGACTAAGGCTGTTACGGTAGTTACTGTCATAATACAGCACGTGTACACTTCAGTAACCATGGTTACGCCTTACTCACAGTGTTAGCTGGGGTTGGCTGATCGGACAAATGTCTCTGCTATCAGCGACTGGCTGAGAACATCAGCTGTTGTTTTGCAGCTGAATTTTGTTCATCTAATGTTGCTGATTCAATGATCTGCCTCTAGAGAAGAAGTGAGAGCTGCTCAGCAGGCAGCAGCTGGACAGTGCAGGAAAACAGCGTGTAACGTCAGAACCAGCATATCTTCACATCTTACCCTGTGAATTAAGGATTTATTTCAACCAAGCCAGAGTTGCTGATTGTGGGAACATTAGAAGGACTAACCAAGACTGTTCTGCTGAGTTGGTTTTTTTTTTGTCTTCTTTTTTTTGCTGTCTAGTTTGAACGAAGTGTGTTTTACGTTGAGGAAACAAGCAAAGTAAACTGGTCTTAGTTAGGTGAAAGAGACATCTCCCATAGCCAGCTGAAAAGACCCACACACAACAAACCTCAAGACTATATATGGGCCGGGTCAAATATCTCCGGACTTTCACCTGGGAGCCAGCTGTTCAGCTCCCGTGTGAATTTTAAGCCAAACTAGGATGTTTGGGGTTTTTTTCTTCCAAAACCTAACCAAGTGCTTTTGCTGCCTAAATCTAAGGAAATCACCATAAACTCAAAGTGTTTGATCTATGTGGTAATTTTATTTTCTTTAAAAACCCTGTATGCAGAAACTGTACATTTCCAATGACAACTAAAGTGTAATTTGAAAAGACACAATGCATTTATCAAGCATAAATTGACGTGCTGTTCATAAATGTCCATAACAGACGCAGGAGGCCACCTAGGGCGTCATAGTTTGACGTGTACGCCCACTAACAAAGCGGAGGTATTTGATAAGTTGGGATGAGCAGGTGTTGGTCAGTCAGAAACAAACAAAGACAGAAAAGTCCATTAATGGGAGCCAATTACCCAGACACTGAATGTTGCTGAGTGCTGTGTTTCAGCACCGTACCATTGTCAGCTTGTTGTTGACTGTGAAGTCAACCCTCTGTAGCGTTACGTTAGCTGTCTAAATAACATTCAGGTCAAGGTGTTGTTGTCATTAAAAAAAAAAAAGCTGTGAGCGCTTGTTTTTATGAAGCGCTGGGATGAGGCTCGACCCAGCACCAAGAAAAACACTCTGTAAACACAGGCCCTCAGATGAAAATTGAAGGGACACCTTAGCCCTAAGTAGTTTTATGCAGCCAAGTTCAGGTTCATAATCTTCACTTGGAAATCTTTCTTGATGTTTTTCTAAATGATTATTTTCACATCTATCTGATGCTCCAGCTGCTTCTTCTTTGTCCATCAGTGAAGTTCTGCCTCCATCTAGTGGCTGAATGAGAGAACAACACCTCTTTCTCCCTCTTAACTCAATCACTTTCAGAGTGAAAGTCCACTTATTAAAACCTTTCATTCAAAGATGACAGTAAGTAATGTGAAACAGTCAGCTCTTACAGAGATTCATCATCACACTCCTCAGTTTCTTGTTTTTGCTTCAGCTTAATTTCAGCACTCTGGAAAGATGTGGATCCACCTCACAGAGAGCAGCGATCAGAACTGAACAGGCTTCAGTTCCCTTGTTCCGCACCGTGTCGATCACATGTCGTGCTTTGTCTGCTCTGAGTTTTGCTC
Source organism: Epinephelus fuscoguttatus (assembly GCF_011397635.1). Taxonomy (NCBI): domain Eukaryota; kingdom Metazoa; phylum Chordata; class Actinopteri; order Perciformes; family Serranidae; genus Epinephelus; species Epinephelus fuscoguttatus. The sequence continues at coordinate 39,626,324 of NC_064772.1, forward strand.
TGGCCGACTGCATTTCATCATCATTTATAACCTGACGCTCCAGGAGTTTATCCAGAAGCTGGTTCAGATTAGGATCAGACACTCTGCTGACAAACTGTGTCCGAACTGAGAACAGCCTCTGCTCTGCTGGGACGCTGTCCTCTGCTGGGACCCTGTCCTCTGCTGGGACACTGTCCTCTGCTGGGACGCTCCTCTGTCGAATTTGCTCTCTTGAACCTGGAAGATAACCGAGGAAAGATATTTGTTTAACTGTAAAGCTTCTTGAGACACACTGAGATTTGTGATATTGAGCTATATAAATAAGATGGACTTGACTTGAAATGTGACTTCAGTCAGTTTAGATGCTGGTGTGGTCCGTACTCCTCAATACCACTAACAAGTGTTTCTGCCCGTGACATGGAGGCCAAGTTTGTTCACTCTGTCTCTTGTTCCCTACGATGTAACACTGGCACTCATGTGTTAGCTCATCCTGAAGCTTCATTAATCTGCCTCACAAACACAGAAAGAAGCTCTGGGTCCCTCTTACTATGAAACTGATAACTGTCCTCAGGAAGGAAGTGAGACGTCAGGGATACATCAACTTCACAGCTTCAATGAGCTGAAATGTTTTTCTTCCCATTCAGAGGTGTAGTGCTGCTGGAGCGCAGCAGAAAGACGCTCTGACACCTTTTTCCTCCAAATAAGGAAACAGAATATTCACAGTTCATATAATCAGGCTGAAATTCAAGCACCTGCAGATTTAATCATCGCTCAGTCATAAGGCACGATTCAACATTTTAAGAACGGCATCACGTGGCATAAAGTGTACAGACTTGATCTCAAGGTTTGTAACCAAGAAACAAGAACACATGAACTGGATCTAAGAAGAAATATTTCACAGGAGCTCCACAGACAGTTCTCTCTGGAAATAGATACTAAGTCCTTCTTTGAACTGTTTTCATGGGGAAATATCTGGTGTTGTGTTCTACTGCCATGTTTCAGTCTACTGAAGCACAAATAAAGACGGCAAGTGTTAATCATGACCCACTGATCAGGGCTCATTTCCACTTCATACTAACATCATCGGTGTTGGGTCTACTTTATTCTTTTCTGTTGTATGTGTATCAGATGGAGTGATGCTGCAGGTGGACGAAGACTTTACCCATCAGATCAACGTCATGCTCCCAGACTCTTGTCTGTCTTTCATCTTGGACTGTTACAGTCACTTCTGGTGTGTTTGTAGGCAGGCGGATCTCAAACGTTGGGTGATAATTTGGTCCAAACTCCAGGTCGAACTCTGCTTTCTGAAAACCAAAGTGTGAGTATCTCCACGGTATCCAAAGTGTGAAGGTCTGATGAATCGTACCAGCATGTTACGGCACTAACAAAGACTTGAATTAAAAGTCCTCACCTTAGGCTGTACTTTAATGGCCTGAGGACAGTGAGCAGTGTAACTTTGATCTTTGATGAGTTTACATGTGGAAGGAGCCTGGATGTTCTTGCAAAGTTGCTGTTGTGGGCTCACCTACAGAGACATTGGAACAGCTTAATATTAAATTAGTCATATAATACAAAGAAAAACAGGAAATCTGTCTGAGACGTTACAGCCAGAGAAAGTTTGAATTATTCTATTATCAAAACTTGACTGACTTTGTGACACTCAAAGTTTTAGTATAAACTGTTTCAGGGTTCATTTGAACATCTGACTGTTGTTTTTAGACTGACTTGAAAAACTGTGAATGTGTCCTTTCAGAAAAATCAGCTGACAGCTGTAACATGTCACCTCCGTCAGAGGGATGGTTCTTGGCAGGAGAAGCACATTGAGTTTTTGCCTCTGTGTTTCTGGGATTGGTGGTCCGAGGAACAGCAGAACTTGGCCGCTGACTAGTTTTAGGTTGCTCAAAAACCTCGTGACGATATCCCAGACCAGGCCAAAGGCAGAGAGGTGAGGTGACAACCACATGAGTGTCTGTAATCTCCTGCGACTTGAGGACGCTCATTCCATCGTCAGTGATGTGGACAACAGACAACAGGCCATCAGGGAGCGGAGCTGTGAACACACAGAGTTGTTAAACTTTTGTTTGGCTGATAACAACCTCAGGACAATGTTACTCCTAATTTTAATGTATTCAGTGAGTCTAGTCGTTGTGGAAGATAACTGTTGCCCAGGTTGAGCAACTTATCAAACACAGCTGTCAGTGTTGGTGTATGGGAGCCAAAGAAGGAGGCGGAGAGAGAGGGCAAGAGAAAGAGCAGCATTCCTGGCCAACCCCTTCATGTTCACTAAGCAGCTCCTTGGCCAGAGGAGGACCAGCCGCCATCAGTGATCACCTCAGGTGAACCTACAGCGACACCAGGAGAGACCAACCACCAGGACTTCAGAGATTTATCATTGTTCTAACAAAACTCTCAAACTCATCTTTTACCATCCAGAATTTCACAGTGTGGGAGGTGGAGCTGACAGACAGCAGCTTCCTCTGAACACTTGATTTCAAACAGCGGCCCTGCAGCCATCTTGCCAGCTGACTGGAGGACGATTTCATCCCATTGGACAGTGTTGTACAGCAGCTCCGCCTCCTGAGCCATAACAAACACCAGTCCAGTCAAAGCACACTGGAACACACCTGGACCAGGACACCTGAACCTGTAGGACACAGAAGGACTGATTACAACAAGCTTTCAGTCTGTTGGTCAATGATGTGTTGAGTTGAGCCGCGTGCAGACGCTCTGTGTTTTTATTCATCTTGTACGTGGTGTTTAACATGATGTCATCTTCCTTTCTGTGAGGTCACAACCTGCGATCCATCCCATCGTCCTACAGACACATCATTGATTCTTTAGGTGATTGATCAGGTGTCCTGACCTCAACCTGAACATTAAACAAAAAACAATCTTGCTGATTCTAAAAACCTCGTGGAACAAATTTGGGACTAAAGTCAGGGTTAGTGCACACAGCATCTGCCAGGCAACACAAACACTAAATCCATCCAGCTTTTGTCCTGGTAAGAATTCAGAAAAACTACAAATGTGATTGTTGCATCACTTAAAAAATTAGAGACCAAACTGACTTTGTGCACAATAGAGTGAAGCAGCAGCTGCACAAGTATGAAGTGTATGAGTGTTCAAAGTGAACAGTATACACTGAAAGGAGTCGAACTGACAGGTGAAGTGTGTGTGGAGGGGTTTCTGAAGCTGTTGGACCATCTGACTTGCAGTTCTGATGCAGTATACTGATGCTTTAAGCAGGGTTATCATAGTAAACTAAAACTAAAACTAAAATCAGCAGTGAAAATATTTGTAATAAACTGAAACTACATAAGAACTAAAACTAAACTGGAAACTAAAACTAAAACAGTTTGAACTGCTTCAAAAACTAATGAATGTGAAATAGGTTCAATAGTAGTAGTTAGATAGTAGGTTAAAGTATAAGTGATGAAAGGAGTTGAAGTGAAGGTTAAAGTGTAAGTAATGAAAGGAGGTGAAGTGAAGGTTAAAGTGTAAGTGATGAAAGGAGGTCAACTGTAGGTTAAGGTGTAAGAGATGAAAGGAGGTCAAGTGTAGGTTAAAGTGTAAGAAATGAAAGGAGGTCAAGTGTAGGTTAAAGTGTAAGAAATGAAAGGAGGTCAAATGTAGGTTAAAGTGTGAGTGGTGAAAGGAGGTGAAGTGGAGGCTGAAGTGTAAGTGATGAAAGGAGGTAAAGTGGACGTTAAAGTGTAAGTGCTGAAAAGAAGTGAAGTGGAGGTTAAAGTGTACGTGATAAAAGGAGGTGAAGTGGAGGTTAAAGTGTGTGATGAAAGGAGGTGAAGTGGAGGTTAAAGTGTGAGTGCTGAAAGGAGATGAAGTAGAGGTTAAAAGAGGTGAAGTGTAGGTTAAAGTGTGAGTGATGAAAGGAGGTGAAGTGAAGGTTAAAGTGTGAGTGATGAAAGGAGGTGAAGTGGAGGTTAAACTGCAGGTGATGAAAGGAGGTGAAGTGGAGGTTAAAGTGTGAGTGCTGAAAGGAGATGAAGTAGAGGTTAAAAGAGGTGAAGTGTAGGTTAAAGTGTGAGTGATGAAAGGAGGTGAAGTGAAGGTTAAAGTGTGAGTGATGAAAGGAGGTGAAGTGGAGGTTAAAGTGTAAGTGCTGAAAAGAGGTGAAGTGGAGGTTAAAGTGTAAGTGATAAAAGGAGGTGAAGTGGAGGTTAAAGTGTGTGATGAAAGGAGGTGAAGTGGAGGTTAAAGTGTGAGTGCTGAAAGGAGATGAAGTAGAGGTTAAAAGAGGTGAAGTGTAGGTTAAAGTGTGAGTGATGAAAGGAGGTGAAGTGAAGGTTAAAGTGTGAGTGATGAAAGGAGGTGAAGTGGAGGTTAAACTGCAGGTGATGAAAGGAGGTGAAGTGGAGGTTAAAGTGTAAGTGCTGAAAAGAGGTGAAGTGGAGGTTAAAGTGTAAGTGATAAAAGGAGGTGAAGTGGAGGTTAAAGTGTGTGATGAAAGGAGGTGAAGTGGAGGTTAATGTGGGAGTGCTGAAAGGAGATGAAGTAGAGGTTAAAAGAGGTGAAGTGTAGGTTAAAGTGTGAGTGATGAAAGGAGGTGAAGTGAAGGTTAAAGTGTGAGTGATGAAAGGAGGTGAAGTGGAGGTTAAACTGCAGGTGATGAAAGGAGGTGAAGTGGAGGTTAAAGTGTAAGCGATGAAAGGAGATGAAGTGGAGGTTGAATTGAGAGTGATAAAAGGAGGTGAAGTGGACGTTAAAGTGTGAGTGGTGAAAGGAGGTGAAGTGGAGGCTGAAGTGTAAGTGATGAAAGGAGGTGAAGTGAAGGTTAAAGTGTAAGTGCTGAAAAGAGGTGAAGTGGAGGTTAAAGTGTAAGTGATGAAAGGAGGTGAAGTGGAGGTTAACGTGTGTGATGAAAGGAGATGAAGTGGAGGTTAGAGTGTGAGTGCTGAAAGGACATGAAGTCGAGGTTAAAAGAGGTGAAGTGAAGGTTAAAGTGTAAGTGCTGAAAAGAGGTGAAGTGGAGGTTAAAGTGTGAGTGATGAAAGGAGGTGAAGTGGAGGTTAAAGTGTGAGTGATGAAAGGAGGTGAAGTGGAGGCTGAAGTGTAAGTGATGAAAGGAGGTGAAATGTAGGTAAAACTGTGAGTGATGAAAGGAGGTGAAGTGGAGGTTAAAGTGTAAGTGCTGAAAAGAGGTGAAGTGGAGGTTAAAGTGTAAGTGATGAAAGGAGGTGAAGTGGAGGTTAAAGTGTGTGATGAAAGGAGGTAAAGTGGAGGTTAAAGTGTGCGTGCTGAAAGGAGATGAAGTCGAGGTTAAAAGAGGTGAAGTGTAGGTTAAAGTGTAAGTGATGAAAGGAGGTGAAGTGAAGGTTAAAGTGTAAGTGATGAAAGAAGGTGAAGTGGAGGTTAAAGTGTAAGTGATGAAAGGAGGTGAAGTGTAGGTTAAAGTGTAAGTGTTGAAGGGGTTGATGAGGTTGAAGTATTGTGCATATTCTGATGTGGTCACCTGTATGAAGTCTTTCCAGACTCTGTCAACAGTTCAGGTGTGAAACTTAACGTGTCCTAAAGTTTAAAAAGGAACAAACAGAGTTCATTAGAACACATTGAGACGGGAGCAGAAACTGGCCACCCAACTCTCCCAGTTATGTACAGGTGACAGGATCCACACTGCTTCACTTTCTACTCTATGTTTACTCTTTACTATGTATTCATCACTTCACTGCTCTGTGTCAAAATGACTCCATTATTGTTAGTACTCAGTGAAATGATCCTGCACAAGTGAAGCCTGCAGGACTCTGTTGGACAGCAGCTGCTGGTTTCATAGATGAGGATGTAGAAATGAGTTTGGAGGAGTTTCTGATGGAAGAGGAAGGAACAGAGAGTGAGAGGAAAAGGAGGATGAAGAAGAGAAGGAATATTAAACCCTGGAGGGGGTGAAACTAAGAAACCCCAGTCTGATCACTGACAAATTAATAAAAATGTTCAAGTGAAAAACTGATATTTGTGTTCAGATCCTCTTCACACACCAGCTGCTGCTGCTGCTGCTTCAACCTCTCTGGATCATCAGGACACAGCTGATCCTCTTCATCCACACTGTCCTCTCTTCTGTCCTCAGACACATCCAGGTTTGTCTTTGACGTGGACACATCAGCTGGGTGATTAGAGACATCAGATGGACAGAAGAAGACACACAGCACATGTCAAACTCACTTTTGGACATCCTGGAGACCAAACATTCAGAAACCTGAAACAGCAACGTCCCCAGTTCAAGACGAGCAGAGCCCTTTGTAGCATGTCTCTGTCCCCATGTTTCCTGTTGGCATCTACTGACAAACCCTTCAATAAAGTCCAAATGTAGAACAACATCATGTTTAAGTCAAGACCAAGTCTAAAGAGGGTTGATACCAAGGTAAGACAGAGATTCAAGACAGTGGTGCAGCAAGACATCATGTTTCCCAACATGCAAAGCAGAACAGAACAAAGACAAAGACCTGCTGTGGTTACTGGGATTAACCAGCACCATAAAGCACACAGCAGACAATCTTCCAGTTATGCTCCTGCTTTAACACACTTTCTTTAAGGTATTCCAGTGGGCTTTTACTCACCTCCTTCATGTCTGACAGGTGTAGCTCTGTATACTCTGCCAGTTACCCTGAAGGAATAAACACAAATACAGCAGTTATGTTATGAGCAGAGGTCAAATCTTCCTCCTCATCTTCTGGACTCCAGTCAATGTGACAGATGAACCTTTAACAGTGAAGAACTGAGACGTATATACAATACATAAGGCTCATCAACACTGACTGACTGCAACATCCACTGACCTCAGAGTCTCCAGTCTACAGTGTGGCCTCTCCACAAGATCAGACAGCAGCTTCACTCCCGAATCCTGCAGCTTGTTTCCACTCAGCTCCAGCTCTGTCACATGGGAGGAGTTGGACTTCAGAGCTGATGCCAGAGAAACACAGCTGATCTCTGACAAACTGCAACCCCTCAATCTGAATAAAGAATAAATGATGAAGATAAAACTCCATTAATGATCCAATCAGATGTGTTCAGATTTAAATGTGTAGCTCAACATTACTATGTCCTAATCAATGAGCTTTTCCCTAAAATGAGTAGAGTGACTTTGTCATTGTATTATTGTGGATCATCATAATGTCAGCCTTCTACAGACATCATCCAAATGTCACCACAACATTCATACACCTATTCATGTCAACACTGATTAATAACATGCTGCTGATCATTAGAGGATCAATACTGTATTGATCCTTTAAATTCTTTAACTACTAACAGTGGACATTTTCCATACTTTCTTGAACAAACTTTCTTTAAACACCACAGAGACATTTTGTCCTCAAAGCTCTTCATCCTTGGAATTTATTAAAATTATCATAATAATTAATTCATGATGTCTAATTATTTATTTGATTGTATAGAAATGTACCCCCCCCAACCCTTTTTAATGCTTTCTCTGTTCTGTGCCCGATATATTTCTTGTTTTTTAATAATTATTTTTTCACTGACAACTCAGTGTGCTTCCTGTTGTCATTTATCTTTTCTTGTATTCTCCAGTATATTGTTAATTCAGTTTTTTGTCTGTTTTTCTCCTGAAGATAAGGGAAGATCCATTTGTATAAGCCTGTAGTTTTTTTTACTTCTCCTGACACATTTATTTATTTATTTATTACTATTTAGATTTAAAGCAGTTTTACATGTGTGCCAATAAAGAAATAAAATGAAATAGACATGTCACAGTATTTGGTCCTCACAGAGACTAAACTCCTAAACTTGAGGACCAAATGGGAGCAGGAGCTGGAATGTACTTTTGAAGACAGTAGATGTGAATCAATATGTGAGGAAGCACTATCCTTCTCATAGAACAGCTGCCATAAGCTTTTACAGTTCAACATTATCCACAGAACCTATTTGACCCCACAAAGACTCCGTAGGATCAATGAATCCATTTCACATCTTTGCCCTCCATGTAAAACAGAGACAGGTAACCTTATTCACATCTTCTGGAAATGTCATAAATTCAGACTTTATTGGGGATCAATATTGGAGATTCTTCAAGAGATGATTGGCTTTGAGATCTCCTGTTCACCTAAACTAGCCTGACTAGGCAACGTATCTGATATCCCTCTCTCCAAAAGAAACAAGCTTCACTTGATCAAACTGGCCATGATGGCTGCTAATAAATGTATTGCTGTATGATGGAAAAGTACAGATCCTCCCCCTGTCTCCATGTGGCTCCAAGAAATGTCCTTGTATATGACATCAGAAAAAATCATGTTCAGTCTCAAAAGAAAACCACATCTCTCTGATAAATGCTGCTCTGCTTTTAGGAGCTACATGGGAAATATTTCACAGTCTGTTGTGGGTTGATGACCACATATGTTTGACTAATGCACACGTGCATCTGTGTAGACATGTGGAGTTGAATCTCTGTGTACTAATGTGTGTAAATGTTGTGTTTATTTCACACACAGTTGGTCCTGTGTGATTATTACTTTATTTGATTCTATTCTATTGTTGAATCTTTGATATTCCACTTGTGTGTTTTCTCCTGTAAACTGCTGTGTTGGACAAAGATTCAATAAATCAACTGTTAATTAAAGAAACACAAGTCTGTGTGACTACAGACTACATTTATACAAGAAACATGAAAATATGAACAACAGTTCATTTACAACTTTAAAGACAGAAGTTATGTTTGTACATAAATTAGGTTCAATTGTTAAACATGTAAGATCTACAACAGTAACAGAGAGTCAGTGAACTGACCTCAGAGTCTTCAGTCTACAGTGTGGACTCTCCAGAAAATCACACAGCAGCTTCACTCCTGAATCCTGCAGCTTGTTGAGGCTCAGGTCCAGCTCTGTCAGATGGGAGGGGTTGGACTTCAGAGCTGAGCCCAATGAAACACAGCTGATCTCTGACAAACTGCAACGCCTCAATCTGAATGAAGAATAAAAGATGTAAGTTTAGAAGACAATGTTCCTGCTTGAAATCATTCAGTGTTTAATAATGTGTTCAGAGCTGAAGAAGGTTTAGAATGTACAAGTTTAGAAAATGGAAACTCCAAACAGCTGAAGTCAACAGGATGCAGGTTAAAAACTGTAAATACAAAAAGTAAAAAAGAGTTCTCATTAATATTAATGACAACGTGCTGCTACTTCAATAAAGACACAGTGACTTTGGAGTGAGTGATTCAGTGTAGGATTTGATTTGTTATATTAAGGTTTTAAATCTGCTGCATTGACATGAATTAGAGGTGTTTATTAAATGTAAGACATTTACAATAATTACACACAGTAAGAAGTGATTTGATTGAATGAAATGTGGGATTTTGACAGGTTAAACAGGATCAAGTCATTAAAGGCCAGTTTATTCTGATATATGAAGGAAGTGTAGGTTGTCATCACTAACATCCTGATGTTTCACTTAGAGCGGAGGCTTCACTTAGTTCACTTACTGTACAGCTCAGTACAGCTCCACATTGGAAGTCTAAACTGTAAATGTGACACACAAATGTCATTTTCAAATGTTTAAATCCTGTTTTTCAGTTTTAAATTTGGAGTTGACATTTTAAAAACTCAATTTAATCTCAGTGTAAATGTCATCAGTTCTGATCTGACCTCATAAATATCAGCCTTATGTCTTAAATTTAGTGCCACTTTCAAATCATATTAATCACAGTACAGAAGTATGTGATGGTGTCTGACCTCAGAGTCTTCAGTCTACAGTGTGGACTCTCCAGAAAATCACACAGCAGCTTCACTCCTGAATCCTGCAGGTTGTTGTGGCTCAGGTCCAGCTCTGTCAGATGGGAGGGGTTGGACTTCAGAGCTGAGGCCTGAGAAACACAGCTGATCTCTGACAACTTGCAGTAACTTAATCTGAATAAAATTAAGAAACACAAGTCTGTGTGACTGCAGACTACATTTATACAAGAAACATGAAAATATGAACAAAAGTTCATTCACAACTTTATAGAAAGAAGTTATGTTTGTACAGAAATTAGGTTCAATTCTTAAACATGTAAGATCTACAACAGTAACAGAGAGTCAGTGAACTGACCTCAGAGTCTTCAGTCTACAGTGTGGACTCTGCAGAAAATCACACAGCAGCTTCACTCCTGAATCCTGCAGGTTGTTGTCACTCAGGTCCAGCTCTGTCAGATGGGAGGGGTTGGACTTCAGAGCTGAGGCCAAAGAAACGCAGCTGATCTCTGACAAGCTGCAGTCCCACAAACTGAATAAAGAACAGAAGATTTAACTTCATGTTATGGGTCCAGGGATGTTAACCACAGTAACAAAAATGTAACCTGTGTGAAGCAGGTAGAAAGGAGGCTATGAGGATAAGGTATGCTGCATTTCCTTCCAGATTGCTTCTGCTTGTTGTTTTATTAACAAGCCACACGTAAATAACAGATTTCAGGTCTGTGCATTTCAGTTTCTTTTGTTCTTCTCAGTCTCTTCTCTATGTTCAGTCCATCACTTTCAGTATCTCACGACTCTCACAGTTTCATTAAAGCATCCATTTCTGTGATAAACACAAAATGTTGACATTAATAATTAAAGTACATTTCTCACAGTATCCATCCATCCATTTTATAACCGCTTATCCTCTTGAGGGTCGCGGGGGGTGGAGCCTATCCCAGCTGACACTGGGTGAGAGGCAGGGTTCACCCTGGACAGGTCACCAGACTATCACAGGGCTGACACATAGAGACAGACAACCATTCACACTCACATTCACACCTACGGACAATTTAGAGTCACCAATTAAACTGCATGTCTTTGGACTGTGGGAGGAAGCTGGAGCACCTGGAGGAAACCCACGCTGACACAGGGAGAACATGTCAGAGCACCTGGAGGAAACCCATGCTGACACGGGAGAACATGTCAGAGCACCTGGAGGAAACCCACGCTGACACAGGGAGAACATGCAAACTCCACACAGAAGGGCTCCCACACCCGGGATCGGATCAGGAAATCTCTTGCTGTGAGGCGACAGTGCTAACCACCATACCACTGTGCCGCCCTTCTCACAGTATACTACTGCTTAAAATATTTTTCACATTGAGTGTAACTCAGTGACATGAAATGTCCCCTTTAATACAGTATGCTGTACCTTTCATTATTACTATGAAATGCTTGTGTTACATGTTTTACCAATGTATGTTAGAAGGAAACACACTTCATCACATCATAAACAATCAACATTCAATGAACTATTTTAATCTTTAAATTTTAACCAATTGCTTATTAAGTAAAGTGCATACTAATTACAAATATATTTTTGTAATATTCACAATGTGCAGGAGCTCTTAAACACTTGACACTTCCAGGTCACGTTTGTGACACAAAATGGCGTCACCTCAAACTCCAATGAACTAACTTTTTTTACGGTTCTTTTATGCATGTAAAAGTCACGATAAACACTCCATACTTCCAGCAAACAGTCACGTAAATAAAGCCTGACCTTATAACGAGGTAGTTGTAGTTTATTTACAGTTTACCGACCTGTATGAAGCAGGTAGAACAGAGGCAATGAGGACAAGGTGCGCTGTGATTCCTTCCAGATTTCCTCTGAGGAAAACAGGAGAGAAACGCCCTCCATACAGGTTCCCCGGAACAACAAAACAAACACAAAAGTTCCGCCTCACTTCTGCCCAAAAACGTATTCTTCACTCCATTAGTGCCATAACAATTAGCTTGGACCACAGTAATTTCAACAGATGAATATTAATATGAACATAAACGTGTACAATAAAATAAAATTATGAGAGTGGTAATTACCCTCACATTTTCACCATACAAATGTGGTCACACTATTTCAGGTGCGCCACATTTGGAAGACAATGTTCCAACCTGAACAGAAATATGTGAAATGACTGCGACCTCTTAACACTGCATTCCGTGGTGGCGGCACGTAATGAGATAAAATTAAGTCCTGGTATGTGTGATGCTCTTAGGTCTCTCTTATTAAAGACACTTTATGAAAAGATGAAGTTGAACTAACTCAGTAACTTAACCCTATGGGCCCTAGGCGTTTGGGGGGTATTTTTACTTTTAAGCTCATATCACAGTCATTATAAAGGCTACATACACATGCTATATCTAGTTTTTTTCAGGACAATCTGGGCTAACCAGATTTGCCATCATTTCATGTCCTTCTATGTGCCTGTATTTTATATTAATTTTTATATCAATGAAAAAAACAAATCCGTGTTACTAAATTCTTACATTTTTACATGTATCTCACCATAGCAAGTTGGAAGTTGACATATTCTGCCACATATGAAGAGGGGAGACTCTCTGGAATCTGACAATATAAGAACCATGATGGTGGGACATTCTGTCACTTCACAGCTGTCCAAAACATGTGGTTTGTGCCAGGCGGACATGATTGCCAGTATTTTTTCATTATTGCAAGAAATTCCATTGACTCATTCACAAGTCAAAAATGTGTTTTATCTGAAAGAAACATGCAATATTTACATCTAAGATCATAGAAAAATAGTCAACCAAGTGCAATGATGTCCTCCAAGATAATATTTGCCACTTTGTTTGCAGTAAACAAAGTTTGTTGTTGTTTTTCAGTTTCAGTTATATATATGGGGGGGGGGGGGGGGGAAGCCGGACAACAAATGTGGATAGACAGGGAGAAACACACGCAAGCCTAAGACGTGGTAAGATACGATATTCCTCACTATATGAAGTGACTGATACCAAGATCTGTATAATGGGTTGTAAAGAAATTCGTCAGGTTTTTATTTTGTAGACAATTAATCTGGATTTATAGCGTGATAAGATGACAGCATAATGATGTGTGTGGAAAGCTCTGCTCCTGCGCTTTCATGTGATATGCGTGGCATTTCTATGCGACCCTGCATTCACAAGTAATCCATCCAACAGTAATGTGTGTGCAGAGCTGTATGAAAGCTCTGTTATACATCATTTTAGTGTAAATTTATCTTTTAAATTTATCTTTTTTTTCGTTGTGAAAACATTGGACTACCGACAAGTGCTTGGCCTTGTCGGAAAGCTACAATTTTCATGCGCGGCTTCTCATTATGACGCACGGTCGTGGAGGAAATCCACAGAGAAGAACAGGTGTGAATTTGGACGCACTACGCGTCGTTCGGGCCCATAGGGTTAAGTCATATTGAAATGTTTAAATCCTGTTTTTCAGTTTTAAATTTTAATTTGACATTTCAAAAACTCACTTTAAATGATTTAAATCTCAAAGTAAATGTCATCAGTTCTGATCTGACCTCCTAAATATCAGCCTTATGTCTTAAATTTAGTGCCATTTTCACATCATATTAATCTCGGTGCAGAAGTATGTGATGGTGTCTGACCTCAGAGTCTTCAGTCTACAGTGTGGACTCTCCAGAAAATCACACAGCAGCTTCACTCCTGAATCCTGCAGGTTGTTGAAGCTCAGGTCCAGCTCTGTCAGATGGGAGGGGTTGGACTTCAGAGCTGAGGCCAGAGAAACACAGCTGATCTCTGACAAACTGCAGCCACTCAATCTGAATAAAGAATATAAAATGTAAGTTTAGAAGACAATGTTCCTGCTTGAAGTCATTCAGTGTCCAATGAAGACGCAGTGACTTTGGAGTGAATGATTCAGTGTAGGATTTGATTTGTTATATTAAGGTTTTAAATCTGCTGCATTGACATGAATTAGAGGTGTTTATTAAATGTAATACATTTACAATAATTACACACAGTAAGAAGTGATTTGATTGAATGAAATGTGGGATTTTGACAGGTTAAACAGGATCAAGTCATTAAAGGCCAGTTTATTGTGATATATGAAGGAAGTGTAGGTTGTCTTCACTAACATCCTGATGTTTCACTTAGAGCTGAGGCTTCACTTAGTTCACTTACTGTACAGCTCAGTACAGCTCCACACTGGAAGTCTAAACTGTAAATGTGACACACAAATGTCATTTTCAAATGTTTAAATCCTGTTTTTCAGTTTTAAATTTGGAGTTGACATTTTAAAACTCAATTTAATCTCAGTGTAAATGTCATCAGTTCTGATCTGACCTCATAAATATCAGCCTCATGTCTGCAGTTTAGTGTCAAAGAATAAATGATGAAGATAAAACTCAATCCAATCAGATGTGTTCAGGTTTTAAATGTGTAGCTCAACATTACTATGTCCTAATCAATGAGCTTTTCCCTAACATGAGTAGAGTGACTTTGTCATTGTATTATTGTGGATCATCATAATGTCAGCCTTCTACAGACATCATCCAAATGTCACCACAACATTCATACACCTATTCATGTCAACACTGATTAATAACATGCTGCTGATCATTAGAGGATCAATATCAAATCAGACATGTTGGACTACAAACTCTTCATTCTTTCATTTATTACATGAGCTTCTTCTTCCTGGATTTGGGAGCTCAGTAGGTTTATGTCATTTAAAGGAGAGCTCCACATTTGTTCCAGTGTGTCTTCAAACAACAGCCGCATGTCATATGTACATTAACAGAGTTACTGGTGGACACAAGTTAGATGATTCTTAAATAGAGTTTGATTTATTAGAGAACAGAAACTTTATAAAACTACATACAGTCTGTTGTTGCTCTGAATCACAAACACTATGACTGCTCTCACCTGACATCTTTTTGTCATCATTACAGCAGAGAGTCTTTTTCTTCTGCAGCTTCTTTCTAAAGTCCTCAAACAGACCTTGGATGGTTCTTTGTTGGGACGTTTGGGCCTGTGTTGGGCTGCTGTTTATTACTCTGAGCTCTGCTTTAATGCACACCACACCACAGCAGCTGTAGCAGCCATATCAGCTTCTGACATCATCAACATCACCACACTTCATAACTTCATCTTTATTGAGCTTTGCATTCATGTCTTTCTTGTCTTTCTCTAACCTGTCTCTCTCTCTCTCTGTTCACACAGAAGCTCAAAGTGTCTGCAGCCTGTTTTCATCTGCTGTCATCAGATCTTCAACAACCTCATTCATATCCCTCACACACTCTACAGCCTCATCAGTACTGACATTATCTTCACTCACTGATGGACCACAAGCTGAAAAACTGTCCTGTCAAACTTTTCATCTCCTGAAATACCAAATATTCAGATATTTGGAAAAACTGAAAAGTCTTCAGATTTGTGTTCAAGCAAAATCCCCAAAATATATGAACCAAAAATATGAAGCTTCAGTCAGAGAGTTGTGTTGAATATATATACAAAGAACATCATAAGCTACAGTCAGTGAACTGACCTCAGAGCCTCCAGTCTACAGTGTGGACTCTCCAGTCCAGCAGACAGCAGCTTCACTCCTGAATCCTTCAGCTCCCGGTTGTTACTCAGGTCCAGCTCTATCAGATGGGAGGGGTTGGACTTCAGGGCTGAGGCCACCACTTCATAGTGAGTCTCTGAGAGTCGGTAGCCAGAAAGTCTGTCATGACACATTTATTACAGAATATGTTACTATGAAAGAGGACACTTTATAAACTAATAATTTATAAAACTTATAAGAGGGGCCTCCGCAATGCCAGAGCAAACTATTACTCAGCATTAATAGAAGACAATAAGAACAACCCTAGGTTTCTTTTCAGCACTGTAG
This sequence comes from Epinephelus fuscoguttatus, assembly GCF_011397635.1. Lineage (NCBI taxonomy): Eukaryota > Metazoa > Chordata > Actinopteri > Perciformes > Serranidae > Epinephelus > Epinephelus fuscoguttatus. Next base: position 39,641,888 of record NC_064772.1, read on the forward strand.
CCAGGCTGACTGAGAGTCAAAGCTCTATTGAGCCTTGTATTCCTTTAGCCCTTAGCAGTAATGCTTTTATGAGCTTTTTTAATGACAAAATTCTAACTATTAGAGGCAAAATTCATGACCTCCTGTCCTCAGATAGTGCCTGTCTAACCTCAAACACAGCTGTAAGACCTAATTTATATTTAGATTGCTTCTCCCCAATTTCTCTTCAAGAATTGACCGCAGTGATTTCTTCATCTAAATCATCAACGTGTCTCTTAGACCCCATCCCAACTAGGCTACTTAAGGAGGTCTTTCCTTTAGTTAACACTCATATATTAGATATGATCAATATATCCTTATTAACAGGCTATGTACCACAGTCTTTTAAGGTAGCTGTAATTAAACCTCTACTAAAAAAAGCCCACCCTGGATCCAGAGGTGTTAGCCAACTATAGACCAATATCTAATCTTCCCTTTATGTCAAAGATCCTTGAGAAAGTAGTCGCAGACCAGCTGTGTGATTTCTCCATG
>NC_064773.1:0-65000 GCF_011397635.1 Epinephelus fuscoguttatus
CTTCTTCTTCTTCCTTTAACCTATTCTTCTTCTTCTTCTTCTTCTTTTTCTTCTTCTTCTTCTTCTAACTTCTTCTTTCTTCTTTAACTAACTAACCTAACTTCTTCTTCTTCTTCTTCTTCTTCTTCTTAACCTAACCTAACCTAACAACTAACCTAACAACTTCTTCTTCTTTAACTAACCTAACTTCTTAACCTAACCTCTTTACTTCTTCTTTCTTCTTCTTTAACAGCACAACTGCTTTCTTCAACCTACTTCTTTAACCTAACCTAGCACACTTTCTTCTTTACTTTTAACCACAACACAACTGCTTAGCACACTTAACCTGCTCTTCTTCTTCTTTAACCTAACCTTCTTCTTCTTCTTCTTCTTCTTCTTCTTTTCTTCTTTAACCTAACCTAACCTAACTTCTTCTTCTTCTTTCTTCTTCTTCTTCTTTAACTTCTTCTTCTTCTTCTTCTTTAACCTAACTTCTTCTTCTAACAACTTCTTCTTCTTCTTCTTCTTCTTTAACCACAACCTAACCTAACCTAACCTAGCCTCCTAGCACAACTACCTCTCCTAACTTCTTCTTCTTTAACCTCCTTTAACTTCTTCTTCTTCTTCTTTAACTCCTAACCTTCTTCTTTAACCTAGCACAACTTCTTCTTCTTCTTTAACTAACCTAACCTAACCTAACTTCTTCTTCTTACCTTCTTTTCTTCTTCTTCTTCTTTAACACAACTTCTTTTCTTCTTCTTCTTCTTCTTCTTCTTCTTTAACTTCTTCTTCTTCTTCTTCTTCTTCTTCTTCTTCTTCTTCTTAACACAACCTAACCTCTAACTTCTTCTTCTTCTTAACCAACACAGCACAACTTCTTTCTTCTTCTTTCTTCAGCACACTCTTCTTCTTCTTTCTTCTTCTTTCTTCTAACCCTTCTTCTTAGCACAACACAGCACAACCTAACCTACAACTTCTTCTTTACAACTTCTTCTTCTTTCTTCTTCTTCTTCTTCTTCTTCTTCTTCTTCTTCTTTAACTTCTTCTTCTTCTTTCTTCTTCTAACTAACTTCTTTCTTCTTTAACTTCTTCTTTAACCTACTTCTTCTTCTTCTTTCTTCTTCTTCTAACCTAACTTCTTTCTTCTTAACACAACTGCTTCTTTAACTAGCTTCTTCTTTCTTCTTTTCTTCTTCTTTTCTTCTTTTCTTCTTCTTCTTTCTTTCTTCTTCTTCTTTAACCTAACCTAACTAACCTGCCTAACCTTCTTCTTCTTCTTAACCTCACAACCTAACCTAACTCTTTCTTCTTCTTCTTTAACCTAACTAACCTAACTAACCTAACTCTTCTTCTTTAACCTAGCACAACCTTAACACAACCTCTTCTTTAACCTAACCTAACCTAACACAACCTCTTTCTTTGCACAACCTAACTTTTCTTCTTCTTCTTTAACCTAACCACAACCTAACCTAACCTAACCTAACCTAACAACCTGCACAACTAACCTAACCTCTTCTTCTTCTTCTTTCTTCTTCTAACCTAACTCTTCTAACTCTAACCTAACTAACCTCTTCTTCTTAACCTTCTTCTTCTTCTTTAACTTCTTCTTCTTCTTCTTCTTTAACCTACCTAACCTCTTCTTCTTCTTCTTCTTTCAACTAACCTAACCAACACAGCACAACTTCTTTCTTCTTCTTCTTCTTCTTAACCTTCTTCTTCTTTAACCTAACTAACTTCTTCTTTCTTCTTCTTTAACCTACAACTAACCTAACACAACACACAACTAGCACAACACAACCTCACAACACAACTTCTTTCTTCAGCACAACACCTAACACAACCTTTCTAACCTAACTTCTTCTTTCTTCTTCTTCTTCTTCTTTCTTCTTCTTCTTCTTCTTCTTCTAACCTAACTCTTCTTCTTCTTCTTCTTCTTCTTCTTTATTTAACCTAACTAACCTAACACAACCTAACTTCTTCTTTAACCTAACCTAACCTAACCTAACACAACTCTTCCTAACTTAACCTAACCTAACCTAACCTAACCTAACTTCAACCTAACCTAACCTAACCTAACACAACCACAACACAACTAGCCTAACCTAACCTAACCTAACCTAACCTAACACAACTAACCTAACCTCTAACACAACTAACCTCACAACCTAACCTAACCTAACCTAACCTAACCTAACCTAACTAACCCTCTTTAACCTAACCTAACCTAACCAACCTAACTAGCCTAACCAACTTCTTCTTCTTCTTTCTTCTTCTTCTTCTTCTTCTTTAACCTAACCTAACTCCTAACCACAACCTCTTCTTTAACCTGCCTAACCTAACTAACCTCTTCTAACTCTAACTTCTTCTTCTTCTTCAACCTAACCTAACCTAACCTAACCTAGCACAACTCTTAACCTTTAGCACAACACAACCTAACACAACTCTTCTTCTTCTTTACAACTTAACCTAACTCTCTTTTCTTCTAACCTCTAACTTCTTTAACCTAGCCTAACCTAACTTAACTAACTAACCTAACTTCTTCTTTCTAACCTAACTGCCTAACACAACTATTCTTCTTCTTCTTCTTCTTCTTTCTTCTTCTTCTTTAACTCTTCTTTTCTTCTTCTTCTTCTTCTTTTCTTAACCAACACAACTTCTTCTTCTTTATTTCTTCTTCTTCTTTTCTTTAACTCTTTAACCTAACTTTTCTTCTTTAACTTCTTCTTCTTCTTCTTTCTTCTTTTTCTTTAACACTAACTTCTTTCTTCTTCTAACTTCTTCTTTCTTCTTCTTCTTCTTCTAGCAACTCTCTTCTTCTTTAACTCTTCTTCTTCTTCTTTAACCCTAACTTCTTTAACTTCTAACTAACTTCTTCTCTCTTCTTTAACTTCTTCTTTTCTTCTTCTTTAACTCTAACTTCTTTCTTTAACTTCTTTAACCTCTTCTTTCTTCTTCTTCTTTAACTTTCTTAACTTCTTCTTTCTTCTTCTTCTTCTTCTTCTTCTTCTTCTTCTTCTTCTTCTTCTTCTTCTTTAACTTCTTCTTTAACCTACTTCTTCTTCTTTTCTTCTTTACTTCTTCTTCTTTTCTTCTTCTTCTTTTAACTTCTTTAACCTACCTTTCTTTACTTCTTCTTCTTCTTCTTCTTCTTTTTCTTTCTTCTTCTTTAACCTTCTTCTTTCCCTAACTTCTTCTTCTTCTTCTTTAACTAACCTTCTTCTTCTAACAACTTCTTCTTCTTCTTCTTCTTCTTCTTTAACCTTCTTTAACCTAACTAACTTCTTTCTTCTTTAACAACTAACCTCTTCTTCCTAACTTTAACTCACAACTAACCTACCTAGCACCCACAGCACAACTGCTTCTAGCACAGCCTTCTTCTTTAACCTAACCTACTTCTAACCAACTTCTTTAATTTCTCTAACTCTTCTTCTTCTTTCTTCTTCTTCTTTCTTTACTTCTTCTTTCTTTAACTTCTTCTTTCTTCTTTCTTTAACTTTAACCTTCTTCTTCTTCTTTCTTAACTTTATCTTTCTTTTCTTTAACTTCTTCTTCTTAACCAACTTCTTCTAACTCCTACCTTCTTTTTCTTCTTCTTTCTCTTTTCTTCTTTTACAACTAACAACACAACCTTAACCCTAACTCTTAACTTCTTTAACCTCTTTTAATTCACCTCTAACCTCTTCTTCTTTCCTCCTTCTTCTTCTTTAACTAACTTCTTCTTTTCTTTCTTCTTTATTCTTCTTTTCTAGCCTTCTTCTTCTTCTTCTTCTTCTTCTTCTTCTTTAGCCTTTTTTCTTTCTTCTTTTTCTTCTTTAACCTAACCCCTAGCACAACTACCTTTCAACTAACTTTCTCTTGTCCCCCACTACCTCTTCGGTCCTATCTTCTCCTTTCCTCCCTATTCCCTTCTCATTACCTTTTTCCTAGTTCCTGACCCTCTTTCTCCTCTTCTTCCTTCCCCAGATCCACACCTCTTCCCCTTCTCCCACCTGTCATTCCCCCTCAACCTAATACCTCACTCCTTCACTTTTTCTCCACAGCGACGGTGCCGTCCCTGCTATCGACGTTTTGTTTTGGGTTTTTTTTTTTTTTTGTTTGAAATCCTTTCCATCAAAATCCAAACCCAATAAAATATTTTCAACTGGTTCTCTTTTCTTTTTTTGTCCACTGTATAACATCCATATTATCACTCTCTTGCAGAAATAAGTCACACCCAAACACTACACATCTTGATCCCCTGTTATTGCCTACATTACTGCCTCTCTCCTCATTACTCCTTTTACCTCTTTTAATTTAACGCCCCTGGTTGCTTTTTCTTTCTCCTGCCTTCACTCCATCCTATTCCCTTCCTTCCTGCTCCTGATGCCACACCCCAACCCTTTCCTCTGCATTAATTTATATTTTATAATTTATCATCACAATTAATCCTCTGTTTGTTTACTTTCAGACTCTTTATACTTTTCGCACTATTACATTTAGAAAAATGCCATTGTCCTGGACGGGCCTTGAACCCGGGGCCCCCGTTTGCCACCCCTGCTCCTAGTCCACTTCGCCACCGCTCATTTATGATTTTCTGCTGCCGTGGACCTTAATCACTAAGCCCCCCCTTCCCTCCATATAATGATTGTTCTCTCCTGACCTGTGCTTGGGCGCTTCCTCTGTCCCATTTCACTACCACTTCTCCCTTCACCATCAAAGTGATTCCTTTTCGGCCCTGTTCCCGGCCGGATTCGAACCCGGGCCTCCTGCGTGGCGGTCGCCTTCCCTCCTGGCTTCGCCACCATGTCTTAGTTCCCACAGCACCCCTTTTTTTTCCCTGTTTACCTAGTAACCGACTTCGGGGCACAGGTGTGATGGTGTTGCCCGTGCCATCAACATTATCCAATAATCCCATGAACCCCAACCCTAACCCAACCCTAACAGAAACTCATTTCCCTAACCCTACACCGAACTGCGTAGACAAAGAAGGCTTGTCGAGGGGTCTAGCGGACTACCATAGACGTCTTAAACTGCTTTTCTACTTTGACTTTGAAGAAAATACCGCAGGCGTCCCATTTATTCAAACATCTAGATGGGAACCGCCACCCAACGCCATACCTGCTCCCTTAAAGGAGCTTTTTGAAAGCGACATGCGAACGGTGAGGAGAATTTCAAATCAAAACAAGGCAAAAAACAACATGACAGCAGAGCAAAGAAGAGCCTTAACCCTGTTAAAAAATCGCGATGATATAGTAATAAAACCAGCCGACAAGGGATCTACGATTGTGATAATGGACCGAGCTCAATATCTGTTAGAAGCTAACAAACAATTAAATAATAAATTACATTATAAACAACTTACCTTCTCTCTCCAGATGGAGACCCAGACGCGGATCCGCGGAATCATCGACGACCTGTATAAAGAAAAATTTATCAACTCAAAACAACGCTTCTACTTATATGGTGAAAACAATCCACGAGCAAGGAAATTTTATCTGTTACCCAAAATCCACAAGGATCCGGCATCATGGACGGTCCCGCAGGAAATTCCTCCCGGCAGACCGATCGTGTCCGACTGCAGGAGCGAATCATACCAGGTAGCAGAATACATAGACCATTTCCTTAATCCATTATCACAAAAGCACGATAGTTATATAAAAGACACGTATGACTTTGTAGATAAAGTAAAAATCATTCGAACCACACCAGGCGCTAGGCTCTTCTCAATTGACATCGACGCTCTATACACCAATATCGACACTAAACTTGGCCTACAAGCAGTTGAAAGGAGCTTCTCTCAAAACCCGGATAAAAACAGACCAGATGACACCATAATAAAACTGTTACATCTCAGCCTCACGAGGAACGACTTTGAGTTTAACTCAAACATATATCTGCAGACGCACGGCACGGCGATGGGCAAGAAATTTGCCCCCGCCTACGCTAACCTGTATATGGCCGACTGGGAACGTACAGTATTCCCAAAGTGCGTACACTTACCTGCATTCTATTGTCGCTACCTCGATGACATCTTTGGCGTTTGGACACACACAGAGGAACAGTTCAATAATTTCATTATCATTCTCAATACTCACCATGAAACAATAAAAGTCAAACATAACTTACAGAGAGAGGCCCTGGAGTTCCTGGACACACAGGTTTATTTCATTAAGGATGACCCCGCCCAATGGAGTCTGGGAACCCGAGTTTACTTTAAACCGACCGACACACACGCCTTGCTGCATAAGAAAAGCTTTCACCCTAAGCATACCTTTAAGGGCATAATAAAATCTCAGCTCTTGAGGTTCCATCGTATTTGCACGAGGCCTGAAGACGTTAATACGGCGACTAAAACTCTGTTCCACGCTCTTAAAGACAGGGGCTATAGCAGGACTTTCCTGCGCTCGATCAGAGCGGAGGTTCGTCAGAGTTGGGGATCCGGCCAAAATATGAAAGGAAAAAATGACAACTCAAAAATAATCCCCCTGGTGTCCACCTACTCGAGCGCCTCTCTCAAAATTAATTCTAACACTAAAATGCATTTTGAAAAACTACATCAGTCTATCTCTCCCTTTTCACAATTCAAAATCATATCAGCATTTAAGAGGAATAGAAATCTAAAGGACCTCCTAGTACACACTTCACTCACCTCAGAAAAACCTTTGGAAAAAAACAATCACTTTACCACAATAAAATATATCATAAATAGATACACGGACCGGGGGGCTCCGGGGTGGAAATCTTTCCGCTTGGACTCCTCGGACTTGGTCTATTTAATCACGTGCAAAACGTGTGACAAATGATATGTGGGACAAACAAAAAACACACTGGGACAGCGGCTTAAACAACATCTTTATTGCATTAATCGCCATTCAAAACAAACTGCACTCTACACACATTTTCAAACACATGGTTCGGAGAATTTGTTAATCGCGGGGTTGGAGTCGCGCACGGGTTGGACGTTGGCTCAGAGAATTGCAGCAGAAAAACGCTGGATTAGTACTCTACAAACTTTGACGCCACAAGGCTTAAATGAGGCCCCCTGAAAACCGAAAGAAAACTATGAAAAAAATATATTGAGCTGAAAAGAACGATTGTTGATTTGCTCATACTTGGACCTGCTTGACTCTAACTCCAATAACAAAATCAATAAAAAAAATACATACATAGGAGGAGATTAAAAAATAGATATATATTTGTTCTCCCTCTCTCCCTGACCTCCTTTTTTGTTCTCTCTTGGATTGTCTTTTTTGTTTTTTATGGTTTTATTTTTTTTCTTTCCTTACTTCTTCTTTTTGGCCTTTTTCTGAGCTCTAGATGAGTCACTATAAAAAAATAAATAAATTAATTAATTAATTAATTAAAATTTGCCTAGTGTGCCCACACTCACTGGCAGGTTTATTAAAAACACCAGTAATCTGGTGAAGATTTAAACACAAATTTATATTCACAACCTAACCCTATAGGAGGAATAAGAACCTCAAGGACCTATTGGTCCACACAGCTTTGAACAAGAGAAGGGCGGGCAGCGATCCATGGCTGCTCCAATCTGTACTTTATTTGTTTAATGGTAGCTCGGGGAGGGGTCACCCGATCAGAGAGAAACTCTCACCGCAGACTCCCAATGCGATTTATGCTATTCTGTGTCAGCATTACAAAAAAGTCTACGTGGGAGAAACAGGGCACATGCTCAAAACCCGAATTATGGAACATGTCAATAATATCAAGAAAGGTCACAGGGACACCACGTTGTATGCCCATTTTGCCACCCATGGCTTGCAAAATTTCAAATATATCGGCCTGGAGCATAATGCTCTATGGTCTAAAGCTCAGCGACAACGGCAGGAGAGTTTACTCATTTCCAAATTGAATACCATCTTTCCTGTGGGCCTGAATGAAAGGCCCTAATTTGGCACTTATGGTGTTCGTTGCCATTCCAAATTTAATTAATATTATAGGATTATTTTGTTTTGATTTCCTTGATGCCTGATCCTCCCGTTTCCTTGGGGTTGCATCTAGGGGAGATAAGGGATGTCCTTGTTTTCAATTATTTAAAAATCTCTTTTTTCTTCTTCCCCAGCCTCTCTCTTATTTAGGGGACTTGAATATTGTTTCGGAGGGATAGATCGCCACCAAGTTCTATTTTTGTTCTCTTTTATTATTCTATTTATTTACTTATTTATTGATTTTTATGAAATTATATTTTCTCTTGTTTTCTATGTTGTTTCTATTTTGAAACACTTTCTACTTCCTTAATTGTATATATTCTATTATCAGATTTGCCTTTATTTTCCAAATTAAGGCTTTTTGATTTGCAGTGAGTTAAACAAGAGAATCCTAAAAATTTTCTTTTGATTTTTGTTGTGTGGGTTTGATTTATTGCATGAATTTAGCACTTACAATTACAGCACTTATTTTTTGTCTTGTTTGTGTTTCGTATGATTTATTATATATTTATGTGTTTTATTTAGCTCGGTGGCTGATCGTTCCCCCCGTTCAACACCCCCTAATAATGAAAAGTATTTTCAATGATTTTCTCAATTTTTTCCACAAAAGTCGAATTTTGGTTTTACGTGTGATCAGAACGGACAGCCACCATGAGGAGGAGGCCTAAGGGCCTCTTTACCTGCATTATTTGACCTTTTGCTCTCAACTTTGATTTATTTTTTTACTATGTAAATATTTGTATATATTTTCTTCTTCTTTTTTGTTTTATATGTAAATAAATATGTTTGAGATGCATGCTGTTCATCATAAATTCCTTATGTATACTATGAGGAAGACTCAATTAGAGCCGAAACGTCGCAAACTATGGGCACACATAAAAAAATGACTAATTAGAACTTCTAAAAGCCAAACTCAAAAACGAGAAAAAATAGAAAAAAAATAGAAAAAACTAAAAAAAACAAAAACAGTTTTATAAGTTTAAAAATATTTTTATTTTATGGGAAAATCCTCAAAAGAGCGCCTTTAGTTGTTTGAATCCCAATTTGGGAAAGATGAGGCAAAAGGGATCGGGGGATGGGTCAGTCCATAGGTGATGGACAGTGCATTTACCGGACTGGTGCCGGTTTCTGTTTCCCCTAACCTAACCCTCCGCAACAACAGGACCGGACAGGCCGAACCCAACCGGAGCCCAGTACGACAAGGCAACAACAACTACAATTGGTCTCAGGTTGGTCACACACGCACGGGTGAAATTGTGGTGGAGGGTGTCGGGCACCGACACGGGCGAGGCCGCAGGGAATGGAGCAGGCCCGCAGCCGAGCACCGCGGACCCCCCCATGACTCTCCTAGAAGGGGCAGAAGCAGGGACAGGTTTACACACAGACACACCAGAAATGACAATACACATGCACACATGCATACACGCATACACACACACACACATTCACCACTCAGACAGGCCCTTGACTCACACACGAGAACAGCAGCTAAAAGTCACTTTAAACTCATACAAGCAGTCCACCATTTGCACACCATTCAGACAGCCATTCACACAGGCCACCTTCCCATAGGCATGGCCAGACAGGTTAATAAACTGACACAATTTATCAAACCATCATCACCCAATGAGAGAACATACAACTTAGTTAAACAGAACACAGACACATGGATGCAGAAAAACATGGAGATATTACAGGATCACTACACAGCCACTATTGCCACACTCAGCACAACACAGGGTAATCAACTGGCCCTCTGTGTAGCGGCTAATTGGGCACACAAACGCTACGGTTCCAGACTGGACCTGGAAACCATTAACAGGACCCGATCATTATTATTTCACACATCTACTCAGTCGTCGTCGTCGTCATCATCATCATCATCATCATCATCATCATCATCATCTTCTTCTCCCACATCATCACCATCCTACTCTCGTTCCCCTTTCCCTTTTTCTAATCATTCCCAGTACTCACCTGCACGCTCTTTTTCACAGCCAGTGGACGCCGAGGCACTTAGCAGCCAACTTCGGGGTCCCCCAGGGGGAGTGAGGCCGACCCAGGGGAACCATGCACACTTTCCTGCCCCGTCCAACAGAGAGCACCCCCAACTGTCTTCTGTTAACAGCAGACCTGGAAAACATCGAGACACACAGAGCACACACAATAAAACACATCAACATAATCCTAATTTGGACCACCACATACACATACCAGCTCCTAACCCGGAGCGAACAAAATTTCCGACTAAGCAACAAAGCAACAACCCAATCAGAAATTTTAATAACAATACACACAACACAAATTCAGAAAAACAGGTGCTCACCGGGACGGGACAGGGGGTGGAGCCTCTCCCACCCCGGGATGGAGATCGAAGGAGCAGATTACAGAGGCTCTCATCCTCCGTCCCCCCTCCCCTGGGCTCTCGTCACCTCTCTCCCCCTCCTCCGGGTTCAGCCACTTCATTAACCACTCCAACTGGACTCTCTCTGCCCACCTCTCCCCGCAGGCATCTCCACCAGAGGGCAGCAGACACAGCGGGCCCTGGGGACACCTGTCAGCCTGGAACAACCACATATAAGAAATTCATAATAAATACAAAAAATCAAGGTACACAATTCGACAAAAATACAACTGAAATAACCTGTCCTGACGCCAATTGCAGGGCCGCGGCCGGGACCGCACAGACATCCCTGCCTCCGCCCTCTCTGGGCGCTGGGGGAGTACCCTCCAACTCTGGCCGTGGTGGCTCATCATGTTTTCCCCCCCATTTATGTTCCCACTCTGTGATTTATACAGTCCCGGAGCAGAGTCAGAGTGTCAGCATGACAGGGCCCAGGTCGGTATCTGATCCCCCCCCTCAAAACTTACACCACACACCAACCAGAGAGCAGAGCGGAGGGAGGGCCCCTGGCGCCGAGGAGGAGGAGGAGGACGCTGCGGCACTCAACCCTATTTGCCATCGCGTCGGGTCAAATCGAAAACTGCAGGACTGGACCTTTAAAACAAACAAACCGGTCCTGATCCTGGGGGATTCCAATATTAATGAAATCCCCCCATTTTACAATAATCAAATCCAGGCTGACAGTTACCCGGGGGCCTGCTTCTACCATTTTCAGAAGATTATGGAGAGGACCACGCCCCATCCACACACCAAGATCCTGATCCTCTCTGTGGGCATAAATAACAGGGACCAGAATCCACACAACACCTCAATCAAACAACTCAGAGCAATATACAGAAAGGCCAGATTTGCCTTTCCCAATGCTGACATAAAATTTTCCATAATCAATTTCTCCACACATCTTCCCCCAGAACAGCACCAGAACCTCACCATCATTAATGATTACATTCACACGCACTTACCACACCTCCAGCCACTCCCCCAACATCTATTCAGAACCACACAGGACAACATCCACTGGACCCCGAAGACTGCGGACGACTTGCTCTCCCACTGGTGCGAACAGTTAAACTTGCAATAACCTTTTATCATCCACAGCACCCACAGAACCCAGCGACCATTACTCACCCAATCAGGATCCACCAACATCTGTACGGCGTTGGGAAAGGTGAATCTGAGACCCCCCTAGTACAACACTTCCAAACTCACTCAATTTCATATCTTACCATCTCAGGTATGGAGAACATTCCAAACTGGTCCACTGTTCAGAGGAGGGGAGCAGGGGGAGCCTGGATCAGTAAAAATAAACAGCAGACAATCTCTGGGTCTCAATGAACTGTCTATCTGTCTATAACTGACCATATTCTCCTCTTTCCCTTCCTTCTCCCTCCCACAGCAAACTTCCAGATAAGAGTACAACAATAAAGACTTGGTACACGAACATGTAATTCTCATGGGGTTTCTTTGTCATTATAAGGTTCATCTTACATTGGGTCCACTACATAACTGTACAACTTAGAAGTATATCCCGGGCTGCACCCAAATTCCGCTGGTCACTGCCAATAGATTCCAACCTGCAATGCTGTAAACCAGGAGGGCATGCATTTTTCATTTGGTGTTGTTTTTTGAGGTGTGGTTGAAATAGTTGGTTATGTGTGTCATGTCATGATCCTTTTTTTTTACAAATAATTGGTATGGGTGGTATAGGTTCTTTTAATTGTCACTTACTTAAAAATTTAAAATAATGCACCTTTAGTTAAAAAAAAATAATAATAATAATCATAATTTCTATATATATTATAATTAAATACAATTAATAAAACAAAATATAAAACAAATTAAAACTTAAAAAATAAAAAAATATAGAAAAATAAAAAATAATATAATATAAAAATCCTTTTTACAAATATATGACCACAAAGAGAACATAAAAATGAATAACTTTAATTATTTCTCGCTTTGGGAGAGCGAGAAGGGAATTGATGGATGATACACCCCCAGGCCAGTGCACCAAAGTCCTAGCAGGTCAAACAAGCCCTACTAACTTAATTCCCTAACCCCTAATCCTGACCCAGACAAACAATCTCATCCATTTCTCGTTCCGGGAGAACAAGAGGAGAGACGGTGGATAATACACCCCCAGGCCAGTGCACCAAAATCCCAATGGGCCAAATAAATAACATTATCTCATTCCCCTAACCTTCATACCTAGTAGAGGTATGTGCCACATCATCTCGTATGGGCGGTGATGTCACAAAGGGGCGTGGTTACCGACGTCTTCCGTCGGCACCATGACTGAGATAGTTAGTGGGATTCATGGGATCCCTGCAGCCAGAGCATAGGGACAGCAAGAAGAAAAACACTGTTGGACTGACGGGCACTCATCTGGTAAGCATTAGATCATTTTTTTCACTCAATCCCTGGGGTTGTGCGGTGTACTGGAACACAGGGATAGTTTACTTCTTTATTTTCTTTTCCCACCACTGTGGTTGTGCGGTGTACTGGAACACAGTGAGTGGGGTTTTTTTGCCTTGCCCTGAGTTCTATGGGGGTCAGGGAGGCCGAGCGTATCTCGGCTGGCCCTGATCCTTCAGGCCTCTGGGGTAACCAGGAAGGCACCGCTCTGACGTGGCTGGTTCTGGTTATTCCTGGAGGGGGACCAACAGGGCTTGGTGATGCAGAGACCGCGATCTTCGACCCTGCTCGGCTGTACCACGGCTACCTTGCGGTGTTAACTGAGTGGTACATGTTGGTCGGGGGGTAAGTATGCGGCCCCCCGTGTCCCGACTCTAGGGCAGCACTACGGGGAGTGGTGGTTCAGGGCGTCAGAACCTTAAACGTGGCCCGGTCTTCTAGAGGGTTAGCCTCACGCACTACAGTCCATTCTATACCACACACGCTTCAATTGAGCATTCCCATTTTTTAACTCCATTTGGGCATCCTTCAAATTGTCATTTTGCACCAAATTTACGTCCCTCGGTCTGCCTTAGAGACTGAGCCGTGGACGCAACAAGACCTAGGCGTTGAATGTATGCATTTTACCTCTATTTTCTTCTCTCTATCTCACTATCTCTACAATTTTTGGGGGGGCATTGTTTCAATATGTTTTTTATTACTTTATATTTAACTGTCAGTTGACACCAAAATTCTCCAAATATTTATAACTAAATTACACTCCACTCCAAATTATCATTTAAAACTATTACCTCTGCTTAAACGCACTTACTACTTTTGATCACAAACCCAACCTTAGCCTCAAAATGAACAAGTGGTTAGTGTATTGTACGTCAGACTGGGACACACCCCGAAGACGACGCATCTTCGACAGAACCTTCCTTGGGGGAGAGTGTCTTGTGATAAGTGGTCGAAACGCTCGTTGATCCCAAGGCACACAACTGACGATGTGTCCCAGGGGTGGGTGAGTACTTTGCAGCGTCTTATTCCACACTGACACTCATTCGGAAAACACCACCCGTTTTTCGCCTTTGGAGCTTCGCAGGCAGAAACTGCCTTCGTGCCCTTAAATCCAGCCTGTTGCAGTAGTTGGCCTTCACTGGTGCGGACCACATGGAGGCATCTGCTGTCACGACATGTCAGGATGGATGTGGCGTCCTGCTCTGTTCACACTCACTCAGCTACAACAGTCACACTCTACCCTTAGTGATTTATATGAATGCTACACCTAACCTGGTAGCTCCCCCCCCTTTTGTTCCAACTTTAAAGCTCACTTGAGTGCAACTGTGAGTGCAGAAAAATTGGTCCACGCTTTTGTTACCTCTAGGCTGGATTACTGTAACTCTCTGTTATCAGGTAGCTCTAGTAAGTCCTTAAAAACTCTCCAGCTAATTCAGAATGCAGCAGCACGTGTACTAACAGGAACTAAGAAACGAGATCATATTTCTCCTGTTTTAGCTTCTCTGCACTGGCTCCCTGTAAAATCCAGAATATTGTACCACAGTAGCCAGAACTATAACTATAATATTATTACTTTCAATAATGTTGTTGTAAGCTACTGTCATTACCTGCATCTCTCTCTCTCTCTCTCTCTCTCTCTCTCTCTCTCTCTCTCTCTCTCTCTCTCTCTCTCTCTCTCTGTGTCTCTGTCTCTCTCTCTCTCTCTGTGTCTCTCTCTGTGTCTCTCTCTCTCTCTCTGTCTCTCTCTCTCTCTGTCTCTGTCTGTCTGTCTGTCTCTCTCTCTCTCTCTCTCTCTCTCTCTCTCTCTCTCTCTCTCTCGTGTCATGTGGATTACTGTTAATTTATTATGCTGATCTGTTCTGTACGACATCTATTGCACGTCTGTCCGTCCTGGAAGAGGGATCCCTCCTCAGTTGCTCTTCCTGAGGTTTCTACCGTTTTTTTTTCCCCGTTAAAGGGTTTTTTGGGGAGTTTTTCCTGATCAGCTGTGAGGGTCATAAGGACAGAGGGATGTCGTATGCTGTAAAGCCCTGTGAGGCAAATTGTGAGTTGATATTGGGCTTTATAAATAAAATTGAATTGAATTGAATTGAACTGGGTCAACTAGTTCAAAATATCAAATATGAAATAAAAAAATATAATATAAATATAAAAAATTTACTATAAAACATGACCAAGTTAACACTTACTCTGTCAATAGGACTCCCATGTTAAAAAGGTTCTTACCTAGCATAGCTGGCAATCCCTTTAGGGGTACGCTTGACCCCTATCCTTTGGTGAATGTCTTTAGGGACTTCGGCTGAGTGCTGTCATGCCAAGTGGCACCGTTGAGACCTCGCGTTCCCATCCTCCTCCCTCCCCCCCCCCCCCCCCCTCCTCTTCTCTTCTTTCTTCTTTTCTCTTCTCATATGGCTCAGGACAGCAAGTGGGAGGTGGCTGGGGACTAACCTGCACCAGCCAGTGCCTTGCCGCTGTCTCCCCACACAACTATGTTGTCACTGGTCAACATAGGGACACACTCTGTGTATATCCCTTCTTGCCTAACCTTATTGTTTATGTGTGGGCATATCCCAATATCTTCACAATAAATACACAATTTAATATTTTCAAATTCACAGGATAAAATTAAGGGTAGAGTTAAAATCACAAAATTTCATATTATTGGACAATTCATAGGGTTAAAAAGGGCTAAAAACTATGAGACAGCAAAAATATTTAAAAGGTTTTAAAGGTTCTAAAATACTTTATTCCAAGTGACTTAAGTTCTTAAATATTGCAGTTAAATTCATTGGAATACATTAATTGCAGGTCAAAATGCAAGGGTTTAATTCATTTCCGCATTTATTAGGTTAAAAAAGACAAAAAGGTTTTGGTAATAAGTACATTTCATGAGTTTAGATACAGGGGGCGGATACTATAAAACGGAGGGACAGGCAGCCAGAGCTCATTTCTGCTCAGACCATCGTAGGGACAACATCTCCCAGAGAGAGCCACTATATTGGTTTGGTTTTTTCATGTGTCCTGCCTGAAGAAGGTCCTTAAAAGGACCGAAATGTAGCATTTACGGACACACTTTTCTTTTCATCAGCTTTAGAAGGCATTTATCCCGTTTTTGTGGACACTTTAAGTTAAGAGAGTAGAGATGACGGTGGGGGTTGGACCACAGTCCGCTACGAAGGCGTGGCCAGCACCCCCATCAAAATGACTGGGGGTTCCAGGGTGCCGGAGGGTCCTGGCAGAAGACCCGTGCACCTCCTGTCCTTTACAGGGGACAGGTTCAGTTCCCCTTTCCTAACCACCCACTGGGGATACCAGTAACAACCGAGCACAGGCCCATGCCCCCTCGGGGCCCTCTCCCACCTCTGCACCCGAACTAGGACACTCACTCCCTCCGGTTCCAATTTATGCTGAGGTCGTCATCGAGGCCTCAAACAATAAAGGCTCTGCTTCTTTATTGGAAGGACCCCCGGCCCCGATTACGCACCCTTACGTCAGGCCGCATGCCCTTTCTCCATCCCCCACGTGCCCGTTGAGTGCATCCACCCCTCTGCCCCAGCGGTCCAAAACACGCCTTTCCCTCCAGTTCACCCGTGACATGCAGCAACCACTTCAAAACCCCCCCACCCCACAACTTTCGCCCATTCTTCCCACCCCACTTAATAAACCTCCTATTCCATTGTCTTCATCCTCCTCCATTCTCCCCCAGCAGCCAACTGAAGAATACCCACAGCCAACCTCCCATCAACCCACAGGTGGCATACTGCTACCTTCACAGTCTGTCACCCAGGAGACCGGGGTTCGAGACCACCCTTCACCCCAGGTACCCAAATCGAATTCTGTGGACTTTGAATCAGTCTCACTTACCACAATGTACACCAAATCTAATGTCGTAGTGCACACTCATGATCTCATTTCCTCTATTTCCTCCCTAGCAGAAAAACCCAAATTGGGGGTCGAGGTGGCTGGCAACATAGCGTCCCTGGAGGATTCTGAAAAGAGTTATTTTCATAAGAATCCAAATCCTAAACATAACAACCAAAACCAAACTCAGGGCAAACAAACCATGATGAGAGGGACTCTCAAGGCCATGATGGCCGATCAGAGCACCCATTCTGAGCCCTCCCATTACCAACTTTCCATGGAGCCAGACACCAACCACACCGACCCATACAACTCTTCTTTACCACAACCCCCCATACCCACCGCCCGCCTATCAACCCCGTCACCCCGTCCACCTTCTTCACGCCACACACCTCCCCCCAACATGACCTTCAGGCCAGCTTACCATATCACCCCTCCACACAGAAAACTGGTGGACTGGTCCTTTAGGCCCCAGAAACCTGTGGTTATCCTGGGGGACTCAAACATCTGTGAAAAAAGAAACCCTGCCCCCCCACCAAGGCCCTAGTGTTGTTGGTTGGTCTTAATAATAAAGACCAAGACCCAAAACAAACATTAATTAAACAACTTAAAGCACTCTCCAGAACAGCCCACATGGTCTTTCCCAATGCCGATATCTACTTTCCCATCATCAACTTCTCCACGAAACTTACATCCACCCAACAACACAATCTGAAATTTATCAATAATACCATCACCACCCACCTACCGTTTTTGATTGTTTTGGGAATTGTGTGTTTTAGGTGTGATGTGCCTTAACAGTTTTGAAAAAGTGTTTGAAGTATTGACAAACGGGTCATAGCAGTTGTAAAACACTGTAAATTTTGACCATATATGGTCTGATGGTCAAAGTGAAGAAGTGACCAGACATGTATTAATAAACAGTCACAGCAGAAATTTTCAGCAAGACAAGAGGTAGTTTTGGGCACTTGTTGAATGCACCTGTACAATACAGATATTCTGTATTTGTATGTGTGTGTGTGTGTGTGTGTGTATGTATATGGGGAACATTAAAGCAGAATATTTTTATTTCCCACAAAGAAGATTAATAGGTGTTGCACATCTTCTCGGAGCATGACCTCTACATTTTCCTGTTGAAGAAAACATCCTAATGGATTTCAAACCATTGAAATTGCTCAAAATGTCTGAGATTGCTCCCACTCATTTCCCTTTCTTTTCTCTTCATGTGCGTAAGGGAGGATAAGCGTCCGGACAGGCATGTTATCCATTGCCTGTTGTGTTTGAAGCCTTCTGAGATGCTGTCCAGCCACCTGAGAAATAAATGTATGTGGGACAGCACCCAGGAGGAGAGGGAGCAGGAGCTGAGGAGGGCAAAGAAGTCCCAGAAGAGGTGGAGCGCAGTTGGCCGGAAGTGGGACTACCAGGAGCTGCTCTCTGTCATCAAAGACAGAGAGGCCTGCGACGCCCTGGCCAACAAGCTCACCGACAAGGGATTATTTGTCCTCCACAAGCCAGCCGAACTCACCGAGGACGCACAAGAGAGGTTGGTTTCCCAAAGTGCGTCTGACAATGACATTTGTTTTACATGGCCCATATTGACCAAAAAAAGGAATTTAATCAGGAGAGAGTGTTCCTGAAAGAGACAGAACCAAACAGCCTGTTCTTGGTAGAGACCAAGTGAGAGGCTGAAGAAAGGTGTAAAACTACACTGAGGCAGTTTTTTTTTCCCCTTTCTTTTTTTTGTTTGTTTGTTACACCTAATAAATATCGTACTGCAGATATCAAGACTTAAAACACCTGGAAAATGTAAGTTATTGGACCTTTTTTTAGGTGATTTTGTTCAGTGCTTGTCTGACTCTTTCCTGCCTTTCAGATGTGACGGTGGAGTGAGCTCGGCAAGGGCTGAGAAAGTCCTGCTATTGGAAGCAGCCAAGCCCTGGATGCAGGAGACCTGCCGCAGGCTCAACCAGGGCGAGAGAGTCAGGGACAGGGACCTCACCCACGTCCGCTACTATTGCATGGCCATCTTGATGGTCAGATACAATAGTAGCAGAAGGGCTGTCACCCACTTTACAGTAAGTATCGCAACTGTTGTTAGTTGATGCGTTTTATGTTTCTCTGAATATTCCTTGTAGAGCACCTTACAACTCTGCCATAGAACGAAAGGTCAGCTGCCACTAAAGTAGCAGATTTAATGCTTCCCTCTCACAGGTGAGCAAGTGGAATGACAGGAGGCCTGTCACAGGTGGCATTTTTGTGCCTGTAGAGGAGCAGTCGGGCTGCGTCCTGAGGGAGGAGGAGGAAGAGGTGGGTCAGCATGTTGGAAAGTTGTATTTTGACGCTCAACACAAAATCTGTCAAAGAGAGCCAAACCAATAACTGTTATTAACCTTCCACTCTGTACCCACAGTGGCTAAAGTGCTATGTCACCTCGGTCCGGGGGAGGGGAACAGGCGACGAGGGACATTTTTTCTGCACCAGAAACAGGGCTCCCGTGAACCCCAAGAGGGACCTGGCACACCTGTGGAAGCAGTGACTATACGTTAGCAAAGGCTAGCCAAACTTTCAATTCCACAGAAACTGCACATCGTGTCCACCCTCGCACGTGTGCACACAGCATATCTCTCGTCTCAGTGGTCAAAGTTCTCTTGCTTTTCATGGCTTTCATTTTGCAGCTATGAAAAACTTCAGAGTGTGCCTGCCACGTCACACCACCCCTTGAGCATGGCCGTGAACACACAGGTGGACTTCAGTGCACCGGGCAGGTAAGTCTTGTCATTAGGGTTGGGACTCATTAGGATTTTAACAATTCCGATTCCTTACAGATTCCTTCTTAACGCTCCGATTCCTTACCGATTCCTCTTACCGATTCCTCCATTATATTCATTATACTAGCTATACTTCAACAAGTATATAATAAACACAAATGCAATCATACAAATACAAAAACTTTATTCTAACTGTTACACAGTACAGTTAGATGAAAATACACATTTGTGTGTGGTGTGTATTTCAGATTTAGAGCTTGTATCATCTCCCTGAGAATATATAACAACAAAGAGTGATTATCTGATTTCTACAGTAACACTATTACCTAAAATTGATATCTATACTCTGCAGACCCAAAAAGACTGAAAAGAACAACAAAGGACCTTTCCTCAAAAATACTATTGACATCGGGTATAAAGTGCATCAGCATATTCAAGACACTCCTCCCATATCCTATTTTTCTCCCATATGAGGTAAGACATATTTCAGAGCAGGAAGAGCAGATGGTGTGTTTAGAATGTGGGCAGATAAAGGTTTTCAGAAAATAGGGGACCTTTATATGAATGGTAATTTTCTCACATTTGATCAGATGTGTCAGATTTATAACAACATTTCTTCAAACATTTACAATTAAAACATTTCATGCAATCAAACTATAAGCAAATGTTATCTAAACCGCCCCCGCTATCGCATCTTCAAAAAAAATCTTACAATTTCACATTTGTGTGGGAGAGGTCAGATTTCTCTATTCTTTACAGCTTTGGTGTCATATGATAAGGAGTCTAGTATTGACAGGCCAGAGGCATGGAGACTTCATGCTCAAGAAGATATACATGAAACTGAATGGGGAGTGGTATGCTTAAAAGCTCAAAAACAATCAATCAATACTAGGATGAAGTTTTTGTAATGCAAGTGGTTAATGAAAACTCACATTAACCCAGTCAAATTAAATCATTGGTGCCCTGACATTCCAGACACTTATATTAAATGTGTGTGGGGGAAAGGCACCCTATACCATTGTGTATGGGAGTGTCCAAAATTAAATAAATACTGGGAGGAAGTCATTGAGAATATATCTAAGGTTGTAGGAGTAAAGGTGCCCCACCAAGCAAAGTTGTGTATACTACGTATATATTCAGACAAATTAACAGTCAGCTCAAAACGTTCAACTTTGATTGACTTTGGCTCTATACCCTCTTTCACACAGAGCGCGATTTTCGCTGCGCCAACCGCGGGGTAGGGCGCAGAGCAAGCGGAGAGCATGGCGCGCAAGCGCGCAGCGCGCACATATTTGGCGCAAGTTGCTAAGCGACCGACAAATATTCCGGTTCCAGTCTGGCGCCCTTTTCGTCCGATGTCCCCAATCTCACCATGTATCTGTCCCTGCTTCAGCGAAAAGCCCTGGCTTTAGTTCTTCTGAGGAGGAGGAAGAGGAGGAGGAGGAGGCGTGCAGCAGCAGCAAGAAGGGTATGGGTCCATGAAATTCTCATGGCAAGACAGGATTTGGGGGAGTGTAGGCTCGTTCAGGAGCTACAGCTCCATGATAACCACTTCCAGGTCTACTTCAGGCTGAGCAGGGAGCAGTTTGACAGCCTGTTGGGGAGAGTTGGTCCAAGCCTCCGGAGGATGACAACGAACCTCAGGCAGCCCATCACTCCAACTGAACGCATGGCCATTTGTTTGAGGTGAGTGCTTATAAGGATAAGATATATATATATATATATATATATATATATATATATATATATGTATAGATATATATATAAGCTATATATACATATGATGTGTATGTATGTAATTTATAGTGACTCAAGACACTTAAATTTACTTCAGATTCCTGGCAACTGGAGACTCCTACACCACCAT
Organism: Epinephelus fuscoguttatus; assembly: GCF_011397635.1. Lineage (NCBI taxonomy): Eukaryota > Metazoa > Chordata > Actinopteri > Perciformes > Serranidae > Epinephelus > Epinephelus fuscoguttatus. Next base: position 21,220 of record NC_064773.1, read on the forward strand.
TGCCTCCAGTTACCGCATGGGGATTTCTACGGTGGCAGGCATCGTCCCGGAGGTCTGCCAGGTGATTTGGGAGAGCCTGATGGAGGAGTTCCTTCCTGTCCCGAAGGCTGCTGATTGGAGGGAAATAGCCCAGGGCTTCAGGGAGAGGTGGAACTTCCCCAACTGCTTGGGAGCCTTGGATGGCAAACGTGTTGTCATCCAGGCACCAGCAAACTCTGGCTCTCAGTTTTTTAATTACAAGGGCACCTACTCCATCATCCTCCTTGCCCTTGTGGATGCCAGCTACCGCTTCAGGGTGGTGGATGTGGAGGCTTTTGGTCGCAGCAGTGATGGGGGCATCTTCGCTGCATCCTCTTTTGGACGTGCTCTGCGGGAGGGCACTCTGGTTCTCCCAGAAGATGCACCTCTCCCAGGTGCAGACCACCTGGGCCCCATCCCTCACACTTTTGTGGCAGATGAGGCTTTTCCTCTCAAGTGAGTAAATTTACTGACAAAGCTATGTATAATCGTTTATCTAAATATTTCACACAAAAAATTCTCAAATTGAAAACGTGCTTTCACAATGGCAATACTCACCATTTTAAAAGTAATTCCTAAAAACAAGAATTGTTTTGAATTATAAAAATATTTTTATTTTGTTATGGCACTATGTTAACCTAAAATTGATTTGTAGTTTTTATTGTGTTTTGGTTGTCTTTGATCATTTGTCCAGTTTTGCTAAATGGTGTCATTGTTAACTGTCTCTGTTTTGTTCTTCTTTTATTATAAGGAGGAATTTGCTCCAGCCCTACCCTGGACGAAACCTCTCCAGGTCTGAGAGGATTTTTAACTACCGCCTCTCCAGAGCCCGCAGAGTGGTCGAAAATGCCTTCGGGATCCTTGCTGCCCAGTGGAGGATTTATCACCAGCTGATCAAGCCGGACAACATTGACTGGACTGTGAATGCCACTGTGGCCCTTCACAATTTTCAGAGGTGGAACTCCACACCACAGGCTGACCTCACACTGGAAGCTGAGGGCCCCCCTGCACTGCCAGAGCTGAGAAGGGTCGGCTCTAACCATGCCTCCAGAGATGCCCTTGCAGTGCAGGAGAAGTTCACCATGTACTTCCTCTCTGCTGCTGGTGAAGTGCCCTGGCAGAACAACCTCACTTGACCTGCCTACCTGACCCACACCCTCTTCCTCTGCTGGCTCTTTTAAGAGCCAACCATTTACTCCTAAAGAGCTTTTCCTGATTTTGCACAGTATTTAAATTAATAAAAGGAAAACTGACTGACAGTTTATGAATAAAGTCATCCTCCTACTTCTTCATATCAAAAGCATATCTGTACATAAAAAGATCTGATACAGTAAATACTGCATTTTTTGCAAACTTATTTTATTTAAACTTGATCTTATTTAACAGGAACCAGAACAGGCCCAAAACATCGCCTTCACAGCAGCCCGAGGAGACTCAATAGAGTGTGTGTGTGTGTGTGTGTGTGTGTGTGTGTGTGTGTGTGTGTGTGTGTGTGTTTTAACAAAAACGTAAAAAAAAAAAAAAAAAAAAAGTCTACAAAAACTCAGCCCAGTGCAACGCCTGCAGAATTTCTATTTTAAAAAGACTCTTCATTTGTCAGATTTCTGAGACGAGGTGCCAGGCTCAGCAGGAAGAGCTCCTCCTCATCTGGCCTAGTACTGAGCATCCCCATCACCTCATTCTCGAAGGCCTCATCATCCTGCCTCTGTCTTTTATTTTTAGCTTTCCCAGCCCTCTGACCTGGGGGTCCTGGGGTTGCTGGGGGTGCTGAGGGTGCTGGAGGAAGTGGGGGAGTAGGACAGGGGGTGGACACTGGCGCTGAGAGGAAGCTTGAGGTGCCTTGTGTGACCACAGACTCAGACACCTCATTCTCCTCAGAGGGGACCATGGTCAGATTGAGGGTGAAGGTGTCATCATCAGCATCCGTGGGGGTGGGGGGCGTGTGCTCAAGAGGTTAGATGTGGTCTCCCTCTCTGTCACACTCGGCTCCAAAAAAGTCATAATTGAATAAAATTTCCAGAGGGGCTTGTGGTCCGCTGCCGACCCACTTTTTTTCTCCCTGGCTGCTTTCCTCTCTTTAATGAATCTGTCCCTCAAGTTCTTCCATTTTTTTTTTAAGTCATCCACTGTAAATAATCAAAAACATTTTTTATTTAAAAACCTAATGAACTATGTTGTTTTAAAAAAAAAAGATTAACTGCACAAAGTAAGGCTAATGTGTTTTTTCTTCATTTCATAACCCATCTGAATCGAACAGTCACATATAACATTATTAAACGTATGTCTGTACTGCATTTTCTTTGCAAGAATAGTGTGTAGCTCATGTCAGTCATGTAGATTTTTACATACTGAGTGTAGGCCTAGGTGTAGTAAAGTATCAGCTTCAGTTTACAAACGTATTGTCACATAGTCTTTTCATAACCATATATTGATAACTGATTCAAGTGATCCTGATATGAGGAATTGGAATGCTATATTTTATTTTAAGCTAACATTGGATTGTACAAAAGCAGCAAAATATCACATTTCTACCACTTTTAAACACACCTGGTAGGCTCAAACTAGTGGAGATTTCTCTCCACCTTTGTGCCTTCTTGTGAAGGTCGCGATACGCCTGTAATCGTGTGTCCCACAGCTCGTCACAGAGGGACACAGCCATGATTATCTTTTCCTCCATCTTGCTATTTATCAGGATTTCTCCGCCAATTTTTTTCTCACTCCACCACATTCTCTGCTATTGGACGCGCCGAGGTGTCGTCACAGCGCGTTGTGGTGAAATTAAAAAATGTTCAATTCAAGCGCAGGCTGGCGCAGAGCAGACACCGCGGCATGCGCCCTCTCACGCGCCGCTCAGCTCGACGGCAGGGCGGTGTGCTGTTGTGCCGCGGTAGCACATACACAATGAATTGGTTCGTCGGCAGAGGTCTGCGCTTTGCGTGCTCTGTGTGAAAAGGGCTTATCTTGGAAAAAAATGGATATACCTTCGATAAACATGTTGGTGAAGGAAATGGCATCCTGTGTGTCACTGAAAAGACTGACTTATATAACCAGAGGAAAGGCAGAAGAATTAGACAAAGTGTGAAGACCCTTATTGGACTTTCTTGCAAATCAGAGTGCACAATCATCTTGACTTTGTTGTGAAGTGCTGAGTCGTTACTATTTACTTTTACTTTTATTCTTTTTTTTGTCTGTATCAATTTACTTTTCTAAGTATGTGGAACATGTGAAATGTAATGGAGGGTTTTATGAGAAATGTAACTCAGTCATCATGTTTCACTTATGTCTGTGTGTAAAATTCAATAGAAAATTGACACATGGTGTATTTTTTTCTTCCTGTTTTGCTTCTCATACGTAGCTGTGAAAACCTCTTGAGCGTGGGTGCCGGGTCACCTCTCCTGCCCAGCATGACGCTGGAGACGCAGGCTGGGCCCAGTGCGCTGGGCAGGTAAGTGTTGTCATATTGCTTGTGTGGTCTCTGTAGGAACGGTTTCCTTTTGAAGTATGCATTTGTACAGACCGGTGACAAAATTAACCTGAACACACGCCTTCCTTTCACTCTTTTAAGTGTGCCAAATGCCGCACCTGAGCCTCAAACAGACTTAACCACTCTGACTGCTGTCGCTGTGAATAAGGAACTGGGGTGGAACTGTGGCCAGCAGCATACGTTCTCCTGCAAGTTTTTTGACTTTCTTTGGTAAATTGGGGTTTTTGTTTTGTTTGTGTTTTTTCCTGTTAATTTTGTAAATAGTTATTATTTAATCTTATTTTTATATTGTAAATAGTCTTCATTACAACTATTTTGTATTTGTAAGTAGTCTGTCAATAGGTAATTTAAGTAGGTAGTTCAATTTTATGTTTGATTTTTATATATACTGTTCTCAGTTTGTTCAAATTATAATAAAGTTTAATTTGAATCACTTCCAAAATGAGTTCCATGAATCTGCATCAGTGGATCCCCAGCTCCAAAAATCCTGTCCAAGTCAACAGAATTTTGTTTAATCATGCTGATGGATATTGTTGCTTACTTTTCAGTCATTTGAATGCAGTAAACAAGAATAATCAGTTCGAGTTCAATTCAGATATGGGTGGGCTGATGGATGCTCACCTGGTAGGTGAGGAACTCAAAGGTCAAAAGGTTTTTTATTTGTCATTTCTTAGTTAGTACAGGGTACAAGGAAACGAAATGGTGTGCTCCTAGGTTAATAACAGGTTAAAAGCAGTGCAAACGTCAGGGCATCAAATACAATAAAAAACACATAAAACACACATCCTAGCTATAATAAATAATAAAAAGCAGCAGCAGCAAAATATTACAGTGCAGAACAGACCACAGAACTGTACCTACAGATAAACCAGATCCAACACTCCTGAACTCACCAGTCACAGGGTTGGAACCCAAGTCATGGTTTTCTGCTGCCATCTACTGGACAAATTCTTTAACTTCAGTCCCTAGTGTTATTCTCTTGGCATTTCATGTTATAAAAAATTGACACATGGTTTATTTTTTCCCTTTACAAAGTCTTTCCTCAAGATAATAGTAATATTGTTCTTAGTTTTCAGTCAGTTGAATACCATAAATAAATGAATGAAATGTTTGAAAGACTTCCTTCAACCGCTTTCAAAAGGACAAATATCTATCTATCTATCTATCTATCTATCTATCTATCTATCTATCTATCTATCTATCTATCTATCTATCTATTTTTTAAAGCCAAATATCACAAATCACAATTTGCCTCACAGGGCTTTACAGCATACGACATCCCTCTGTCCTTATGACCCTCACAGCTGATCAGGAAAAACACCCCAAAAAACCCTTTAACGGGGAAAAAACGGTAGAAACCTCAGGAAGAGCAACTGAGGAGGGATCCCTCTTCCAGGACGGACAGACGTGCAATAGATGTCGTACAGAACAGATCAGCATGATAAATTAACAGTAATCGTATGACACAATGAGAGAGAGAGAGAGAGAGAGAGAGAGAGAGAGAGAGAGAGAGAGAGATGCGGGACAGACGGTAATGACAGTAGCTTACAACAGCATTAATGAAAGTAATATATTATAATTAATAATAATATATTAATATCTGGCAGTATACATGTGTGACAATAGTCATATGTGTATAATAACAGTAGAAGTATGACTAATGACTAATGATGGCAGCAGCGGCAGGAGGCATCTGGCAGGACCACGGCAGCAGCACAACCACACACGTCACGCTGTCCAGGCACCGCTGTGATATGAGTTAATCTGAGAGACAGTGGAGCACAAAGGCTCCGGAGAAGAAGCCGAGTTAGTGACATGCAGAATGGCCGAGTTAGCAAAATATGTGGCATATTTAGTCATTTATTTATTATTGATAATGACAATAATGATAATGTGTTTACCATCATTTTCTTGTCAATTTAAAAGCATCTCATCATCTGAGAGAGCACACAGACATATATGGCAATTCGGCTTGCAACAGAATCCCATCGTCTCTCCAGTTCTTGTATTTGCATTATATTACAAATTCAGATAAAGACAGCGTTCTATGATAGTAATTGAGATACAACACCAAGCACATTCATTCAACAACTTGGGTGAAAGTCAGATCCCCTGAAGTGTAACTCCAAAAGTTGTGCACTGTACATGAATACAGAGTTAAGAATGCTTGTTGCATTACCTGACTAAAGAGGTTCTCTGGTGCGCAGAGAACCAATCTACGCAGGTGTTGACGCTTGTGGTGACAAACACATTCAATTGGGAAATATAGTTCATAAAAATGATAGTACCATTCTATGCAGCAGCAGCAGCAGCTGTTTGTGGGAAGCACAAAGATGCACGTACACACTCTGGGCAGTGCTGCGGCCAGTGGTCTAGAAGGTGATTGCTCTGGCCTGTCCTGCTTTTGGAGGTGGTAGTTTGGACTTTGGACCACTAGGCGGAGATATATGACCAGAGATGGCAGCTGGGATACACTGACAAACACAGCAAAGCAGCTGTAATGACATCTTTTTTTTGTGTGAGGATTAAGACAGATGAGAATTGAGGTTCTGCTTTTCTTTACTCGACTTGACACCTAACCTACACACAAGAGTTCATTCAGGAACAAACATTTGTAGAGCTAGAAAGAAACCACACCCCCACAGATCAGTTCATTGACAACTGCTGCACCAATACCAAGTTCCCACTTGAGAGGTACGCTTGATTTTCACACCAAAATAGCAGTCATGCAGGCCCAGCTCGTCATATGATTTTGAATGACAGAAATCAGGGGAAACCAACATGATGAACCAGCTGTACATGCTGTCACAGAAACAGAGACCTATCCACACTAGCTGGAGTGTCATTACATCCTGAATTGCAGCGCAGTGCATTATTGTGAAAAAGGCCATGTTGCTTTGCCGTGTTTGTATTACATGTGAACAATGCATGTTTTTGAGAAAGTAAAATTAAAATGACTTGCATGTCAAACAGGCTCCTTCTGCTTGGTTTTAACACTTCTCTCGTTAGTACACCCAAATGTAGAGCAAAAATCTGTTGCCAAGTCTGACATGGATCTGAACTGGTCAGAACACCTAGGCAAGATGGCAGCGGTACTGACGCAGCACACAAGCCAGGGTGCTAGATAGATAGATAGATAGATAGATAGATAGATATACAGTGGTGTGAAAGTGTTTGCCCCCTTCCTGATTTCTTACTTTTTTGCATGTTTTCCGCACTTAAATGTTTCAGATCAAACAAATTTAAACATTAGTCAAAGATAACAAGTAAAACACAAAATGCAGTTTTTAAATGAAGGGTTTTATTAATGAGGAAGAAAAAAAAATCCAAAGCTACATGGCCCTGTGTGAAAAAGTGTTTCCCCCCTAAACCTAATAACTGGTTGGGCCACCCTTAGCAGCAACTACTGCAATCAAGCGTTTGCGATAACTTGCAATGAGTCTTTTACAACGCTGTGGAGGAATTTTGGGCCACTCATCTTTGCAGAATTGTTGTAATTCAGCCACATTGGAGGGTTTTCGAGCATGAACCACCTTTTTAAGGTCATGCCACAGCATCTCAATAGGGTTCAGGTCAGGACTTTGACTAGGCCACTCCCAAGTCTTCATTTTGTTTTTCTTCAGCCATTCAGAGGTGGACTTGCTGGTGTATTTGGATCATTGTCCTGCTGTAGAACCCAAGTTCGCTTCAGCTTGAGGTCACGAACAGATGGCCGGACATTCTCCTTCAGGATTTTTTGGTAGACAGAATTCATGCTTCCATTTATCACAGCAAGTCTTCCAGGTCCTGAAGCAGCAAAACAGCCTCAGACCATCACACTGCCACCACCATATTTTACTGTTGGTACGATGTTCTTTTTCTGAAATGCGGTGTTACTTTTACGCCAGATGTAATGGGACACAGACCTTCCAAAAAGTTCAACTTTTGTCTCGTCAGTCCACAGATTATTTTCCCAAGTGTCTTGGGGATCATCAAGATGTTTTCTGGCAAAAATGAGACGAGCCTTAATGTTCTTTTTGCTTAGCAGTGGTTTTCGTCTTGGAACTCGGCCATGCAGGCCATTTTTGCCCAGTTTCTTTCTTATGGTGGAGTCATGAACACTGACCTTAACTGAGGCAAGTCATGCCTGCAGTTCTTTAGATGTTGTTGTGGGGTCTTTTGTCGCCTCTTGGATGAGTCGTCACTGTGCTCTTGGGGTAATTTTGGTCGGCCAGCCACGCCTGGGAAAGTTCACCACTGTTCCGTGTTTTCGCCATTTGTGGATAATGGCTCTCACTGTGGTTCGCTGGAGTCCCAAAGCTTTAGAAATGGCTTTATAACCTTTTCCAGACTGATAGATTTCAATTACTTTTTTTCTCATTTGTTCCTGAATTTCTTTGGATCTCGGCATGATATCTGTAGCTTTTGAGGATCTTTTGGTCTACTTCAATTTGTCAGGTAGGTCCTATTTAAATGATTTCTAGATTGGGAACAGGTGTGCAGTAATCAGGCCTGGATGTGGCTGCAGAAATTGAACTCAGGTGTGATCAACCACAGTTATGTTTTAACAGAAGCTGGGGGGCAAACACTTTTTCACACAGGGCCATGTAGCTTTGGATTTTTTTTTCTTCCTCATTAATAAAACCCTTCATTTAAAAACTGCATTTTGTGTTTACTTGTGTTATCTTTGACTAATGTTTAAATTTGTTTGATGATCTGAAACACTTAAGTGTGGAAAACATGCAAAAAAGTAAGAAATCAGGAAGGGGGCAAACACTTTTTCACACCACTGTATATATACGGTTTCAAATTCAAAATCAACACATAGATATTATCGTGTCAGCACCACCGCCATTGATGAGGGCATTAAACTGATCTATAACGTTACACAGCAGCAATGCATTTAGTATAGAGGCAACTACAGATACTCAAAGTCAACAACACCACATCACTGAGGCTAAAACTGACTAATTAGCAGATAGCCTACCTCTGCCTGGCATCCATGACACTGTAAAATAAGCACTGGAGTCCCTTAACAAGTCCACATTGGTCTCATACTTCGCTTAATTTAGTAGTAGTAGCCCACCATGTCGCTAAACGGCAATAATGTTAGCTTATTGGCAAAAAATCAGCTAACGCTAGCTCCGCCAATTAGCAACATAACGGGACCACTGCTTCACCGGGGACTAGACAATGTAAAGTTAGATTCGTTTTGGGTTTTTTTGTTTTGTTTTTTTTTTAAACCACAGACATGTGACAAAGGTTACTCCAATCCCGAAATCCTTTCACGGAGCAGTCCAACCGAAGTGGATAATAGCCGCTACCCTTTCCACTTTCCATGCCAAGAGGAAGACCTTGTTCCCATAATGTAATGTGGGCTTCAAAATACGGAAGAAACACCTGTAAGAAATCATTACGGAAAATTCCTTTATAGTAACACGGTACATTGTGCTGTATTTTTACGGACTTTTCTTACAGTGTAAAGTTAAGATCATGGACCCAACACAGTGCCACTCCAGGCACAACATCACACGAATGCTCTCTCTTCCCTCCCACCAGACAAACAAACAGGTAGCATGGCTGTCAAGTTCAAACCACAAAACCAGTGCAACACAGAGCAGAGTGGAGCAACCCTGGACACCTGCATCACCAGACTAAAACCTAAGTATCTTCTGAGGTTACCAGGCTTGAGGCGGCTTTAAACCCAAAACCCAAAGCTCCACAGAAAGCCAAAACACAGCCAACTGCAGAAACTTGGAGCATGCCCCTACCCAGGATACCCTCAAAAACAAAAAAAGGTAAAAACAACAAAAAAGTGAACTGTTGGAAGGACCAAAGTCCAGCTGGAACACTCACCCTACATAACCAGGGAGCTCTAGCACTGAAATATGTGGCCTACAGATGACAACCATACTCACCAAACCAAAACCAAACCAGAAAGGAGAGAAGCACACAGCCACCACACTCCACCAAGCAACAAAGGAACACCAAGGAACCAACAAAAATTGAGGGTTAGGGTTAGGGTTAGGGTTATGCCCATGTAAAACTAATCCCGTCCAAATAGAAACATGCGATACAACGCATAACGGGATGAATGATGTTTAGTTTTAGTTTAGATTAGTTTATTTGCACATAATGTTAAAAACAGACAGTATAACATTTACAAGATTTAAAAAAAGCAAAGTGCCGGAGAGGTTAGAAGCCACTAAAAGCTTATCAAAGAAATTCCCCTGTCAAAACATCAATGAAATCACATAATAGAAGAAAAAAAAACGGGTCAGGAAAGAAGAAATAGAGGAGGAGAGAGGGAAAAATCAAGACAACACAAGGCAGCAAAAAAAATTATGTGTAGGTTAAATGACTCATCACTGGTTCAAGTAGCTACAGTACCTGTAGCTGTACATCTGACACTGATCACACCCTTGAATCCCATGAAATCAATGCTGCGCAGATGAACTGCGTGTATTACAGTTATCGTCTAACATCATTGCGTCTGATAAACTGGTCTTCTTTGTCATAACGTTATATATGCTACAATAAAGCTTAAAGCTGACGCCACAATTAAAATCATATCAACACCAAATTGATAGTCTGGATAAAATCATCCTGATATTGAGTTGTGTTAGAAATTAACAGCTGCGCAAAAATATACCTAGTCTCCCCCTTTAAAAAACAAAAAGGAAAATCCCTCAAACACCATGAAGTGTAGACATGATAGGCTACTTTCCACATTTCCAGCAGCAAAGCTGTCAGTTAGGCCCATTATCTTTAACAGGGATCATTTCCTCCAACAAAACAAAATGTTGGCACTAATTAATGGTGCTATTAAGTGTCCGCAAATGATCAGTTTCTTTCTTATGAAGGGGTGGGATGAAAGTTCCACTTCTTTCCACTCCTTTTTGAACAGTCTTTTCATTGTCTGTTGTTGTTGCTTTCTTTTCTTTTTAATGTTCAAAATAAACTTTCAAATCAAAATCAATCAAATTAATTAAACTTCCCGTCATGACTGGGCTGCATTTCTGTCAGCCATCAACAGCTGATTGGCCAGTGGGTGGTGCTTTTTATAGGATCAGATTCAACCCTGAACTTACCCTGCTCCGGAGCAGGATAGCCGTTCAGAGTAAGTTACCATGGTGATCTACCCCGATAAGAACTGAACCGGCTTCATGAGACCGAAAACCCAGGGTTAACCCTGAAGTTACCTCGCTAAGACATTAATCCTGCTTCATGATACAGGCCCCTGGACCAACTGAGGCAGACACAAACACAGATATGAAGTTTAAGGGTATTTAATGAAAAAGGTAGGCAAAAGGCACAAGTGGTGGCAACAGGAGACAGGCCGGCTTGGGAGTTGGGAAAACATCTGAGCTTGCAAAATATCCAGCTTCACACAGGAAAAGCACTGGAGAGCAGAGGCACTGGCAGCTGACGCAGGCAGTGAAGCACACACTGAAAAACACAAGAGAAACACGGGTAACACGGGTTTTGACAGCAAAACTCTTCAAAAAAAACACTGGAGAATAAACTACAAGAGCCGTGTGACACTACCAAACAGGATGGAATTATTTGGCACAGGAGTGGAGTCGTGACCAGGCTTATGTGGAGGGTTGATTAGTGGAGATTGCAGCCAGGTGTACCTCGTCTGCCGAATCTCAGGGGGAGAGAGAGGAAAATCAGCCACGCCTCCTGCCACACACACACTGCAGGGAGAGTAAAAGAATGGGGAGGGGAAGGAGAGAGACGGATAAAAGCAAAACAAACCTAACACAAACCAAGACCACAACACTTATCTCATTTTATTTTGTTTTATCTTATAATTCATAAAGTCTTGTGTTATCACATCTTACCTTATCTTATATCATTTTATCTTATCTTATAATTAATAGTCTTGTGTTATCTTATCCTCTTACCTTATCTTATCATATCTTATAAATAATAGTCTTGTGTTATCTTATCTTATAAATAATAGTCTTGTGTTGTCTTATCCTCTTACCTTATCTCATCATATCTTATAATTAATAAAGTCTTGTGTTATCTTATCCTTTCTTATCTTATCTTATAAATAATAGTCTTGTGTTAGCTTATCTTATAAATAATAGTCTTGTGTTGTCTTATCCTCTTATCCTATCTCATCATATCTTATCTTATAATTAATAAAGTCTTGTGTTATCTTATCCTTTCTTATCTTATAAATAATAGTCTTGTGTTATCTTATCTTATAAATAATAGTCTTGTGTTGTCTTATCCTCTTATCCTATCTCATCATATCTTATCTTATAATTAATAAAGTCTTGTGTTATCTTATCCTATCTTAACTTATCTTATAAATAATAGTCTTGTGTTATCTTATCTTATGAATTATAAAGTCTTGTGTTATCTTATCCTATCTTATCATATCTTATCTTATAATTAATAAAGTCTTGTGTTATCTTATCCTATCTTAGCTTAGCTTATCTTATCTTAGAAATAATAGTCTTGTCTTATCTTATCGGACCAATCCTATTTACTCTATATATGCTTCCTTTAGGTAACATCATTAGAAATCACTCTATAAATTTCTATTGTTATGCGGATGATACACAGTTGTATTTATCGATGAAGCCAGAAGAAAGTAATCAATTAACTAAACTCCATAACTGCCTTAAAGACATAAAAACCTGGATGAGCACCAATTTCCTGATGTTAAATTCACACAAAACTGAAGTTATTGTTCTTGGCCCCAAACAACTCAGAGACTCTTTATCTGATGACATAGTTTCTCTAGATGGCATTGCTCTGGCCTCTAGCACTACCATAAGAAACCTCGGAGTAACATTTGGTCAAGATCTGTCTTTTAATTCTCATTTAAAACAAACCTCACGGACTGCATTTTTTCATCTGCGTAATATTGTGAAAATTAGGCCTATCCTGACCCGAAAAGATGCAGAAAAATTGGTCCACGCTTTTGTTACCTCAAGGCTGGATTACTGTAACTCTCTATTATCAGGTAGCTCTAGTAAGTCCTTAAAACTCTCCAGCTAATTCAGAATGCAGCAGCACGTGTACTAACAGGAACTAAGAAACGAGATCATATTTCTCCTGTTTTAGCTTCTCTGCACTGGCTCCCTGTAAAATCCAGAATTGAATTTAAAATCCTACTGTTAACTTATAAAGCTCTAAATGGTCAAGCTCCGTCATATCTTAGAGAGCTCATAGTGCCATATTATCCCACCAGAACACTGCGCTCTGAGAACGCAGGGTTACTCGTGGTCCCTAAAGTCTCCAAAAGTAGATCAGGAGCCAGAGCCTTCAGCTATCAGGCTCCTCTCCTGTGGAATCATCCTCCTGTTACGGTCCAGGAGGCAGACACCGTCTTCACATTTAAGACTAGACTTAAGACTTTCCTCTTTGATAAAGCTTATAGTTAGGGCTGGTTCAGGCTTGCCCTGTACCAGCCCCTAGTTAGGCTGACTTAGGCCTAGTCTGCCAGAGGACTCCCCTATAATACACCGGGCACCTTCTCTCCTTCTCTCTCTCTCTCTCTCTCTCGTATTCTATTACTGCATCTTGCTAACTCGGCCATTCTGGATGTCACTAACTCGGCTTCTTCTCCGGAGCCTTTGTGCTCCACTGTCTCTCAGATTAACTCATATCACAGCGGTGCCTGGACAGCGTGACGTGTGTGGTTGTGCTGCTGCCGTGGTCCTGCCAGATGCCTCCTGCTGCTGCTGCTGCCATCATTAGTCATTAGTCATACTTCTACTGTTATTATACACATATGACTATTGTCACACATGTATACTGCCAGATATTATTACATACTTTCAACATATTGTACCACAGTAGCCAGAACTATAACTATAATATTATTACTTTCAATAATGTTGTTGTAAGCTACTGTCATTACCTGCATCTCTCTCTCTCTCTCTCTCTCTCTCTCTCTCTCTCTCTCTTTCTCTGTCTCATTGTGTCATACGGATTACTGTTAATTTATTATGTTGATCTGTTCTGTACGACATCTATTGCACATCTGTCCGTCCTGGAAGAGGGATCCCTCCTCAGTTGCTCTTCCTGAGGTTTCTACCGTTTTTTTTCCCCGTTAAAGGGTTTTTTGGGGAGTTTTTCCTTATCCGCTGCGAGAGTCATAAGGACAGAGGGATGTCGTATGCTGTAAAGCCCTGTGAGGCAAATTGTGATTTGTGATATTGGGCTTTATAAATAAAATTGAAAAAAATTGAATTATCTTACAATTGATAGTCTTGTGTTATCTTATCCTATCTTAGCTTATCTTAGCTTATCATATCTTGTCTTATAAATAATAGTCTTGTCTTATCTTGTCTTATAATTAATAAAGTCTTGTGTTAACTTATCCTATCATAGCTTATCTTATAAATAATAGTCTTGTGTTATCTTATCTTATAATTAATAAAGTCTTGTTATCTTATCCTATTTTACCTTATCTTATCTTATCTTATCTTATAAATAATTGTCTTGTATTATCTTATCCTATCATATCTTATCTTATCTTATAAATAATAGTCTTGTGTTATCTTATCTGAAAATTAATAGTCTTGTGTTGTTATCTTATCTTATAATTAATAAAGTCTTGTGTTATCTTATCTTATAAATAATAGTCCTGTGTTGTGTTATCTTATAATTAAGTCTTGTGTTATCTTATCCTATCTTAGCTTATCTTATGATATTATATCTTACTTTATAATTCATAAAATCTTATTTTATAATTAATAAAGTCTTGTGTTATCTTATCCTATCTTATCTTATCTTAGTTTATCTTATAAATAATAGTTTTGTTTTATCTTATCATTAATAAAGTCTTGTGTTATCTTATCCTATCTTAGCTTATCTTATCTTATTATATCATATCTTACCTTTATAATTAATAAAATCTAGTATTATCTAATTTTATAATTAATAGTCTTGTGTTATCTTATCCTATTACCTTATCTTATCATATCTAATCTTATCTTATAATTAATAAATTTTTCTGTTATCTTATCCTATCTTACCTTATCATATCTTATCTTATAAATAATAGTCTTGTGTTATCTTATAATTAATAAAATCTTGTGATATCTTATCCTATCTTAGCTTATCTTATATTATCTTATAAATAATAGTCTTGTGTTATCTTATCTCATAATTAATAGTCTTGTGTTATGTTATCCTATCTTATCTTATCTTATAAATATTAATCTTGTGTTATCTTATCTTATAATTAATAAAGTTTTGTGTTATCTTATCCTATCTTAGCTTATCTTATCTTATCTTAGCTTATCTTATAAATAATAGTCTTGTGTTATCTTATAATTAATAAAGTCTTGTGTTACCTTATCCTATCTTAGCTTATCTTAGGTTATCTTATAAATAACAGTCTTGTGTTATCTTATCTCATAATTAATAAAGCCTTGTGTTATCTTATCCTATCTTAGCTCAGCTTATCTTATAATTAATAGTCTTGTGTTATCTTATCCTATCTTACCTTATCTTATCTTATCATATCTTATCTTAAAAATAATAGTCTTGTGTTATCTTATCTTATAATTAATAAAGTCTTGTGTTATTTTATCCTATCTTATCTTATCTTAGCTTATCTTATAAATAATAGTCTTGTGTTATCTTATCCTATCTTACCTTATCTTATCTTATAATTAATAAAGTCTTGTGTTATCTTATCCTATCTTAGCTTATCTTATAAATAACAGTCTTGTGTTAGCTTATCTTATAAATAATAGTCTTGTGTTATCTTATAATTAATAAAGTCTTGTGTTATCCTATATTAACTTATCATATCTTGTCTTATAAATAATAGTCTTGTGTTATCTTATCTTATAATTCATAAAGTCTTCTGTTATCTTATCCTATCTTAGCTTATCTGAGCTTATCTTATAAATAATGGTCTTGTGTTATCTGTTTTATAATTAATAAAGTCTTGTGTTATCTTATCCTATCTTAGCTTATCTTAGCTTATCTTATAAATCACAGTCTTGTGTTATCTTATAAATAATAGTCTTATGTTATCTTATCTTATAATTAATAAAGTCTTGTGTTATCTTATCCTATCTTAGCTCAGCTTGTCTTATCTTATAAATAATAGTCTTATGTTATCTTATCCTATCTTACCTTATCTTATCTTATCTTATCTTATCTTATAAATAATAGTCTTGTGTTATCTTATCTTAAAATTAATAAAGTCTTGTGTTATCCTATCTTAGCTCAGCTTATCTTATCTTATAAATAATAGTCTTATGTTATCTTATCCTATCTTATCTTATCTTGTCTTATCATATCTTATCTTAAAAATAATAGTCTTGTGTTATCTTATCTTATAATTAATAAAGTCTTGTGTCATCTTATCTTATCTTATCTTATCTTATAATTAATAAAGTCTTATGTTATCTTATCCTATCTTAGCTTAGCCTAGCTTATCTTATCTTATAAATAATTGTCTTGTGTTATCATTTCTTATAATTAATAGTCTTGTGTTATCTTATCCTTTCTTATCTTATCTTATCTTATCTTATAAATAATAGTCTTGTGTTATCTTATCTTATACTTGATAAATTCTTGTGTTATCTTATCCAATCTTAGCTTATCTTATCTTATCTTAGCTTAGCTTAGCTTATAAATAATTTTCTTGTGTTATCTTATAATTAATAGTCTTGTGTTATCTTATCCTATCTTATCTTATCTTAGCTTATCTTATAAATAATAGTCTTGTGTTATCTTATCTTATAATTAATAGTCTCGTGTTACTTATCCTATCTTAGCTTATCTTATAAATAATAGTCTTGTGTTATCTTATCTTATAATTAATAGTCTTGCATTATCTTTTCCTATCTTAGCTTATTTTATCTTATCTTAGCTTCATCTTCATTCATTCATCTTCTAACCGCTTCCTTATCTTAGCTTATCTTGGCTTATCTTATCTTATGATTAATAAAGTCTTGTGTTATCTTATCCTATCTTAGCTTATCTTAGCTTATCTTATAAATAACAGTCTTGTGTTATCCTATCTTACCTTATCTTACAATTAATAAAATCTTGTTTTATGTTATGTTATATCTTGTCTTAAATAAAGTCTTAATTAAGTCTTCTCTGGTCATTAATTAATTACGTCATGTTGCAGATGATGATGAAACTAAATAAAACAACAGATTTACACTTTGTGAAAATTAGGCCTATTCTGACCCGAAAAGATGCAGAAAAAATGGTCCAAGCTTTTGTTACCTCAATATGTCTCTCAGATCTTTCACAGCCAAGTTGAAGCTTCCTGTGGAGCTTATGTTGAGGCCAAGGTATGTGTAGTTTTTTGTATGTTGTAATTTAGTGGTGTCCAAATAGAAATTGTGTGTGTTTTCCTGACTTCTGGACTGCTTCTGGAAGATCATAATGTCTCTGTCTCTCTCTGTCTCTGTCTCTCTCTCTCAAGTTCAAGTTCAAGCTGCTTTATTGGCATGACTGCATTCAAAACAATGTTGCCAAAGCATATTAACACAAATATAACAAGCATAAGCAATAACAATACATTTGTAATAATTGCAATTAAAAAACAAACAAACAAACATGGAGAGCATGGGTGGCTATGGCAGGGTAAAAGTCATAAAGAAATGAATTTATACAACAGATTAATTATCAGTATATAAACAATTATCAATCATCATGTGTGATGTGAAGTTGATGGCAGGCTGTTACATATTTTGCCGCCAGTACACAACAGTCCTCCCTCTCTCCCAGTAGGACCGGAAGTTTCTCTAAGTTATTCAAGTGCAAGAACTCTGGGAATATCTTTATTATTTTTGCAAAATACTCTTCTCTAATGCATTGATATTTGTCACATTGAGTTAAGAAGTGCAGCTCAGTCTCTACTGTTCCCTGGTCACAGTGAGAACACAACCTCTCCTCTCTGGGCAGCCAGCTCTGTTTGCGTCGGCCGACTTCTACTGCCAGGTTGTGCTCACTCAGTCTGTACTTAGTCATCGTTTTCCTCATATTCCTATCAGGCACTGCGCTCAGGTAGGTTGCCACAGAGTACTGTCTGTTGAGGGCTTTATACGTTTCCATTTTGCTCTGGGATTTTATTAGTTCTGTCCAACATTCTCTGTATTTTTCTTTTTCTTTTGTCATAATTTGGTTGGGTCTAATTTTCGGGGGACATGTGTCCTGATGCTGAGGTGGTTGTGATGTAGTGACCTGAGTGGTTGAAGGTTCGGTCAGACTCTGGACAAGCAGGTAGAGGGACTCCTTGTGGGTTCAGCTCCTGGCAGCATAAGGCTTTATAGGAAAGTGAGAGTGGGTCACTTGTTTTAATGTGGTTCCAGAAATTTAGGGCTCATTTTTTAATATTTAACAGTAGAGGATATTGGCCTAGATCAGCTCTGCATGCAGAGTTTAGAGTTCTTCTCTGCACCTGGAGGAGACTTCTGCAGAACTCTGCATGCAGGATTTCAATTGGATGTTTGTCCCATTTTGTCCAGTCTTGCTGTGTTTGTGCACCCCACACCTCGCTGCCATACAATGCAATGGGTTCGATGATTGATTTGAATATTTTGAGCCATGTTTTTATTGGTAGTTCAGTGTTTATTGATCTCTTGATGGCATAGTAAGCCCTATTTGCTTTGTCTTTTAGATCATTCACAGCCATGTTAAAATTCCCTGTGTTTGAAATGTTTAGTCCTAAATATGTATAATGGTTTGTTTGTTCAATGAAGTTTTTTCCAATTTTGAAACAGTTATTGTTTCTCTGTAATCTGCATCTTTTTTGAAAAATAAGCACTTTGGTTTTGGGTTGGTTAACTGTCAGGGCCCAGGTTTGGCAGTATTTTTCCAGTTCTGATAAGTGTAGCTGTAGCCCTCTTTGTTGGAGACAACAGGACCAGGTCATCAGCATAGAGGAGACACTTTATTACAGTCTCTTGTAATTTCAGTCCAGGTCCAGGAGACTTTTCTATTTGTTTTGCCAATTCATTGATATATATGTTAAATAGGGTGGGGCTGAGGTTACAGCCCTGCCTTACTCCACGTCTCTGGAAGAAAGATTCTGTTTTCTTGGTTCCAATCTTAATTGAGCATTTTCCATTAGTATACATTGATTTTATCAGGTCATATACTTTTCCTCCAATACCACTTTCAATTAATTTAAAGAAAAGGCCTTTGTGCCAGACTGAGTCAAAGGCTTTTGGAAATCCACGAAACAAGCATAAATTTTCTCATTATTTTTGTGCACATAACTATCAATTAAAGTGTGCAGTGTGAAAATATGGTCTGTGGTTCTGAATTTAGGGAGGAATCCAATTTGGCTTTTACTTAATGGCTGATGTTCTGTAATGAAGTCTATGATTC
The DNA here is from genome assembly GCF_011397635.1 of Epinephelus fuscoguttatus. Lineage (NCBI taxonomy): Eukaryota > Metazoa > Chordata > Actinopteri > Perciformes > Serranidae > Epinephelus > Epinephelus fuscoguttatus. The sequence continues at coordinate 40,040 of NC_064773.1, forward strand.
GTGAATTTAGTATACTACATAAAACCTTTCCCAGACATGAATTTATGCAGATCCCACGGTAATTCTGAGGGTCTGTCTTGTCTCCACTTTTAAATATGGGGTTATCAGTCCTTCACTCCACGACTCAGGAAAATAGCCAACTCTGAGTACTAAATTGAAGAGTTTCAAAATGGCTGATCTGAATTTGGAGTCTGTGTGTTGAAGCATCTCATTTAGAATGCCATCAGGTCCACAGGCTTTTTACACTTTAGGGTTTTCAGTTTATGGTCTAATTCTTTGTCAGTAATTTCATAGTCTAATGGGTTTTGGTAGTCTTTGATTATTGTTTCTAATTGGCTTAATTTTTCTTCTATTTGGTCTTGTTCAGGTGTGTTACTTGTTTGTTGGTATAATTCTTTAAAGTGTTTTATCCAGATATCTCCATCTTGAATGGCTAGATTATTATTATTTTTATTATAGTTTAAGGTCCTCCAGTGGTCCCAGAAACTGTTTGAGTTTATTGATTCTTCAATTAAGTTCACCTGGTTTTCAAGGTGGTGTTTTCTTTTAGTTCTCAATGTTTGTTTATATTGTTTGAGCAGGTCACTATATGTATATGTAGCTCCTGATTTTCTGGAGCCCTGTGCTTTTGGTTAGATAGTTGTCTTAGTTTTTCCTCATATTTTTGTATTCTGAGTCAAACCATTTTTCTTGTTGTCCCCTTTTTTGTTTTGGTTTTAGGAAGGGTAAGTTAGATTGTTGTGCCACATGATAAAATATATTGTTGATGTGGTTTGTGGCTATATTTACTCCTTCTTTACTGCATGGATATGTATGGGCCAGGACAGAGTTTAAATACTCTTGAGTTTCATGGCTACTCATTGCTTCCTGGTATTCAGTGAGTCTGTTTTGCTCCCATCTGTAGTGAGTTGTTACATTGTATAATTTACTGGGATTTGGGCATGGTTGGTTAGAGTGTGTTCTTTTTAGATATAGTCTGATCTGGTTATGGTCTGAAAAGGGGGTTTGTTGACTAACTGTGAATGCTCTAAAAGAGAAAGGGTCCAAATCTGTTAATGCATAATCTACTGTGCTACTGCCAAGAGAAGAACTGTAGGTGTAACGGCCAAAGAAGTCCCCTCTTACCCGACCATTGACTATGTACAGACTGAGGGCCCGGCAGAGCTGCAGTAGTTCTTTCCCATTTTTGTTTGTCATTTTGTCATAATTATTCCTCGGGGGAAGAGTTAGACAGGTGTTAGTTTTGTTATTCATGTATCTGTCTCCCTTTGTATTTATACTATCTGTTTCTTCTGCTGTGCGTGCATTCATATCACCTATAATTAGGACATTTCCTTGAGTTTGGAAATGACTGATGTCACCTTCTAGATCAGTAAAGGTTTGATCATTAAAGTAGGAGATTCAGCTGGAGGGATATAGATTGCACATAGATAGATGTTTTGGGTGTTGGAGGTCAGGTCTTTCTTTAACTTAAGCCATATATAATTTTCACCTTCTTTAACAAGTTCAATAGAATTTGTATATTCAGCTTTGAACCAGATAAGTATTCCCCCTGAGCTCCTTCCTTGTGTTACTCCAGGAAGCTTTCTTGAATTGACTGTCAACTCCCCATAGCCTGGAGGACAACTAGTGGGTAAGTCTCCTCTGTCCCACGTCTCCATTAAAATGATAATGTCTGAGTGTTTGAGCTCATCAGTAAACTTGGAGTTATTACTTTTAAGTCCAAAAGCTGATGATCTCAACCCTTGGATGTTCCATTGGCTGATGACAAAGGATTCATATCGTGTCATGCTACAGTGTTAATTAATGAATTAGTTGTTGTTTTTATACAAAGTGAAAATGCTTTCTTTTCTTTCTCTCTTTTTTTTTTGGATTAATAAATTATTTTATGTATAGAATTGGTTTACATAAACAGTATTAATAACATATAGTTGCATTGATATTAGTGAATATTGATCGGTTAATAGAATTCGTAAACAGAGAAATAAAAATAAAGAAATAAAAAATAAAATTTAACAGTAGCTTATAACAATAACAATAACATATAGTAATAGTAATATATTTTGTGTGTGTGGGTGTGTGGGTTCACCACGGTCCCTGGTCTGTAAGGCGAGTGCAGATGAGTGTAAGCATTTGTCTGATGTCCATCATGTCATGGGAGCTTGGAGGACCAGTGAGGGCTTCAGCATAGCTTCTCCTGTGAGTCTGTGATGGTGCTGGTGGGTGGAGGTCTTGCTGCCATGTTTGTGGAGGTCGTGCAGTGACATTGGTGTTACTCCTGGGAGGGGGTGAGGGGCCAAGGTGAGGTGGGCATGAACGTGGGATTAGAAGTGGGGGTGGGTATGGCAGTGGTCGTGGTGGTGGTACTTGGGGGTTGAGTAGGGGTGGGGGTCTGGGGTGAGTTCCTTGGTGGTGCTCTGGGGGCTTTCCAGTTGTTCCATGTCCTGGGTGGTGTGAAGGGCGGCGTTGTGGGTTCTGGTGTGGTGGTCTTGGTGGACCTCTCCTTTCTTGTCTCCAGTGTGCTGGTCCTTGTGTCCTGGTCGGTGCCATCTGTGTTCTGTTCTCTCTGTTGTTTTGGTGGCCTGATGTGGGGATGCGAGCGCAGCATCTTTCAGTGTTTTGGCAAAGACAGAAATGTTTTCCTTTTGAGGTGTACTTGGTCATAGAGGCTGTCCACACTGATGTTTGGGTGATGTGCCAGATATACATTAGGGTTGAGAGCACAGTCTCTTGATATACTGGCGTTAATTCCTAAAATTGTTTTAGGATGGAAGTCTTTCGTGGGAGCAGAGTGGACATGACAATCTTTGTGTTTGGAAAAGTGTTGCTGGCCTTATTAATCACTGCTCTTAGTGATGTTGCAACCCGTTCCTGCTGGGCTCTCAAATCATTGGTTCCTGTATGGATTATGATGTGGCTCGGGCTGCCAAGATGTTGTTCAGATAGCAGGTCAAGGGCTTTGTTAGTGGTGGGACACCTGAGTTTGGTCATGCTGTGATTTGGGAACAGCCTTTTTTCATCCAAGAATTTCCCATTAGAGTCTATAAGAAGAACAATGTCCGAATTTTGCTGATCAAGGGGAGGTGACGATTGCTCTGATGGGTGTTGCTGCTCGCTGGGTGAACTGAGGTTTGTTTGTGTTTCTGGTGGTTGCTTCAGGTCAGGAGAGGCAGCCGGTGGATTGGTGAGAGTTTGTGGTTCATCGGGGTGCGGGTTTGGGGTAGTAGGATGTTGTAGCTGCTCGTTGAGACCGTTAATTGTCACCTCTTTCTCTCTTAGCTTCTCAGCCAGTAAAAATATCTCTTTCTTGTTGTTAGTGTTCTCTTGCTGTATTTCTCTCAGCAGTTTGTTTAGTATGGCCAACTCTTTCCTGCATGTGTCTCTGTCATCTTGCAGTTCTTTTAGCTGGGTCTGGGTCTGTTCATATTGTGACTTCATTGTTGACAGTTGCAGGTGGATGGCTTTGTTCAATTCTCTAAGAGAGTTTGTCTGGAGGAAATTTCCTGAAGTTGCACTAGTTCACTTTCCATATGTGCAAGCTTATCTCTCATTTCAATCATGGTGGTATGTATGAGAGCAGGGGTCCTGCAGGTCAGGTCCTCTGCTAGGCTGCTGTGTGTTGGTGAGGGAGGTGATGACACTGTCTGTGGGAGATCTAGAGGAAGAATGACAGCAGGGCCAGGTTTTTCTTTCTGTGCTCCTGCTAATGTTTTCAAGGTTTGAAATTCATACTGGAAGTTCTTTAAGTTGCCTTGCACCATAATCTTCCCAGTTTTGTAGATGTTGATAGTTGTCATCACTGTATCTGGGTCCTCACTCTCTTTAATCTGCAGCTTCCATCCATTACAGATGCCTTTTCTTTCTGCAGAGGGGTGATGTAGAATGATGGCACTGTGCCATGCACTGGGGTGTCCAGAATAAAATATTAGGTTGCCGACCTCTCCATTTTTATAAAGATCAGCAAACAGAGTCTCAGGTTTTTCTTCCATCAGCTTCTGTTTAAACTCCTTTCTCTGAGATTCATTTTTTTATCTCAGGAGGGTAGTGGATTGGGTGGTAGTTACTTACAGTTGAGCAGTGGGGGAGTGTCTCTGATTGGCTCATGCTGGTGGGGCTGTTTGTATACAGCACTCTGATTGGTCAGATTACTTCTAGCTTCTTGATTGGTTCTCACTGAGCCTTGTTTGAATGAAGTAACTGATAATGCTTGTCCCAACTGTTAATGGAATCCTTACTGTTAACTGCCAATGCTAATGTTAGCTCAACTTAGCTAACTGATTAGACTGATCAGAAATGTGTGGCAAAAAATGAATTTTCAGGATTTTCCAGTTCCTCTTAACGTTTTTGTTACAGATACATTGTCTCCATTTAAAAGTGGATGGGTGCTCTTCAGTACCTTGGATGTAGATCACTGCCTAGCAGGGCTAGCATCCTCCTCCTCCTGCCCTTGTATCTGCTCTTGTGGTAACTGTTGTCCACTGTAATCCTTGTTTGTCTTTGTTTTTGATGGATTTTCTGGTGAACTGTTGTTCTTCTGAAGCTGTATTTGTCTTCTCCTTTCTTCTTACAGCAAGTAAGTTTAAAAAATAGGCATTTCACTTTGTTTTAAACAACAAACAGATCAAATAATCAAGGAGCTCTTGTAAAACATGACTCTCTTCTTGGTTGCCAAGCAACTCAATTCAATTCAATAATCTTTATTGGCATGACTGTAGATTAACAATATTGCCAAAGACATTAAAAATTTACAAATAAAGTACAATAATAAAAGTAAGTCAGAAAACTATAAAAAAAAAAAGATTAAATATATGATATATAATACAAAATACACCAATCTACAATACAATACACCAATATATAATATAGAAAAAAAATGAATAAAGAAAAATGTAGATGGTGAGTTACAAGGACTGTAAATATAGACAGGTGTGTCAGGTGTTGTGATGGTTGTCCCTCAGGCTGTGGCATAACCTGACATATGTTGCTGCTGCTAAGCTGCTGACTCTGTTCTCTCCAAGGATGTGTTGCATTTTAGTTTGATCAGGCAGAGAATCAAAGTCAGTGACTTTATGTTTTATTTTTGAGAGGAAGTCGGCTCTGATGTGTTCATACTTGCTGCAGTGCAACAGGAAGTGTGTCTCTGTCTCCACTTGTCTGTGTGGACAGAGCTCACACAACCTGTCCTCTCTGGGCAGCCAGGTCTGCCTGTGTCTGCCCGTCTCTATGGCCAAGCTGTGGTCACTGAGTCTGTACATGGTCAAAGTCTTCCTCAGTTTCTCATCAGTCACGGTGCTCAGATATTCTGCCACCGTGTACTGTCTATTTAGAGCCAAATAACACTGAAGTTTGCTTTGCGTTTTGTGGTCGATGTCCAATAGTTAATGTAATGTTCTTTTTGTTTCTCTATAATTTGGTGGGTCCAGATTGTGTGAGGGCTGTGCTGAGGTCTTGTGTTGTTAGAGGAGCTGAGCCTCAGGACCAGCTGGCTGAGGGCTCTTCTCCATGTTCTCCTCTTGGCATTGCAGAGCTTTGTAGTGGTAGGAGTTGGGGTCACTTGTTTTAAGGTGTTTATAAAATTTGATGGCTCTTTTTTGAATTCTAATTAAAAGGGGGAATTGGCCTAGCTCAGCTCGGCACCCGTTGTTGGGGGTGTTCCTGTGCACTCTCAGGATGCTCTTGCAAATCTCTGTATGCAGGATTTCGATGGGGTGTTTGTCCCATTTTTCAAAATCTTGATTTGCAAGAGGACCCCACACCTCACTACCATACAGAATAATTGGTTCAATTATAGATTTGAATATTTTGAGCCAGATTCTAATGGGCATATTAATGTTTGAAGATTTCTTTATAGCATAGAAAGCCCTTCTTCCCTTCTCTCTGAGATCATCAACAGCCAGGTTAAAGTTTCCCGTGGACGTGATGTGTAGTCCTAAGTATGTGTAGTCGTGTGTGCTCTCTCTCTCTCTCTCTCTCTCTCTCTCTCTCTCTCTCTCTCTCTCCTGTCCTCTGTACCTCAGTCCTTTGTCCCTCTGCCCCTCTGTCTTCTGTCCCTCAGTCTTCTGTCCATGTGTCCTCTCTCCCTGTGTCCTTCCGTCCTCCGTCCTTATGTCTCTCTTACCCTCAATCTCTCTGCCGCTCTGTCTCCCTGTCCCTCTGTCCTCTGTCCCTCAGTTTTCTGTCCCTCTGTCTTTTGACCCTCAGTCCTCAGTCCCTCTGTCTGTCTCTCTGTCCCTGTCTTCTGTTCCTCTGTCCCTCTGTCCTCTGTCCCTCTGTCCTCTGTCCCTCAGTTTTCTGTCCCTCTGTCTTTTGACCCTCAGTCCTCAGTCCCTCTGTCTGTCTCTCTGTCCCTGTCTTCTGTTCCTCTGTCCCTCTGTCTCCCTGTCCTTCTTCTGTCCCCGTCCCTCTGTCCTCTGTCCCCGTCCCTCTCTCCCTCTCCTTCTGTCCCCGTCTCTCTGTCCTTCTGTCATCTGTCCCTCTGTCTTCTGTCCCTCTGTCCTCACAGCAGATCAGGCTAACAGAGTAAATATTGTCCTCTCTCTCCCAGTTTCCGGTCGGACTGGTTCTTTGATGGGAACCAGTTTGTGTCTCTGGGCTGTTTGAGGACGTGGCAGGACGCGGATCACTTTTCTCTCCGCTGAGTCTCAGCTGCAGCTGCTATTGGTCCACGTGAGGCCTGCAGCCAATGACGAGCGAGTGCGATGACCGAGTCCAATGACGCCATCAGCCCCACGCGAGCCCCTGCTGAAGTGGACCAATGGCAGCGGGAGAAGTGTTGCAGGCGGCTCCGGATTGGCTGCGGCAGGACGGAAGCGGCGGAGCGGGTCCGGAGTGTGAAATGATCGGAGACAAGAAAAGAGACGGACGGTAAAAAGACACGAACAGAGTCCAGGTGAGACGGACAGGTGCACGAGCTCCACACCAACAGGTAAGACATCAGCTGTTTGTTCAGGCGGAGGAGACGTGACGGTGTCGGCTCACAGCTGCGCACTGTTTCTGTCACTGACATCATCTCCTTCATCTTCATCTCTAATAAGTTTGACGTGTCTGATCATGTTTCTGCTTCCTTTCTATTAACGTCATTTATTACAGACTGACTCTGAGTCATCTTCATCCTCATCCTCATCTTCTTTAATAAGCTTCCTGCCTCTGATCACGTGATCATGCTCCTGTTGTTGCTCTCATCATCATCATCATCATCATCTGTGTTTGTAGAATATGTTTCCGCTTCACTTCCTGTCTCATCTGCATCACAGATGTAACTCAGCAGTACTCAGTTACTTCAGTGAAAAATACTCTGTTAAATAAAACATGTTTTTGTGATGTCACAGACTCCTAAAATCTGTGACATCACTGAACAGACGACTCGTTAACAGCGGGACGTCTCTCTGAGGATGCTCATGAGACTCAGCTGAACTTTGTCCTCCCCATGTCTTTGTCCTGTCCTTTGGGATGGTTATTATGAGATATGTCCGATATTTCATCTTAATGTCATGTGACACCTCGCTGTCAATCAATGAATCAATCAATCAATTTTATTTATAAAGCCCAATATCACAAATCACAATTTGCCTCAGAGGCTTCACAGCATACAACACCCCTCTGTCCTTAGGACCCTCACAGCTGATCAGGACAAACTCCCCCCAAAAAATCCTTTGTCCTCACTGTCCTCGCTGTCCTCATTGTCCTTACTGTCCTCACTGTCCACTGTCCATCGTTTGTCCTGTGGGAATGTATCGTCTGTGTCCAGCTTTTTCTTTGCTGAAAACAAATTTCCTTCAGGACGAGTTTCTTTTATTTTAAAGTATCAGAAGTTGAAGTTTCAGTCTGTGAATAAAATCTAAATCTAAAATCACTTCTGTCAGCGTGTTGTTGTAAATTTAGATTTTGTTGATTTATTAATATCTGAGCAGTTTAAAGACTCTTCATTATCAGGTATTTAAATTTTTAATCATCATCACAAAGCTGCTCTTTTATTTTCTTTGTAAAATCTTAAAGCAAGTTTCAGAAAATTATGTGAGGTTATGGTCACATTTTACTGCCACCATCCCAAAACATACCTGTAGTCATTACACTCATTAATCAGACTCACCTGTGTCAGGTTAACGGATGATGATGATGATGATCTACTTAGAGAATAAAAGCAGTCACACATCTTTAACCTGTGAAACATGATTTTTTTTTTTTCAGTGAAGTTATTGATGTTTATTAATCAGTGAATCTTTGTTTGGATCGTTAACTTGAGTCTGTTTCCTGTCCGTCAGTCTGTCAGGATGATCCGTCCATTGCTGATGTGTTTCGTCCTCTGCGTCGTCTCCGGCAGCAGTAAACCAACAGAGAAGAAGAGTCGTGTTCATGAGGAAGAACCCCTCAGCCACCTCGAACATGACGACCACAAAAACTATGACTACGACCACGAAGCCTTTCTAGGTCAGGACGAGGCCAAAACCTTCGACCACCTCCCACCAGAGGAGAGCAAACGCAGGCTCGGGTGAGTTCCTGTGTTTGTGTCTTTAACGTAGAAAGACTTTAAATCAGAACACACGTGTCCTCCAACATCACCTGAGCTGCAGGTGTGTCTTCCTCTTAACGTCTTCAGTCAGGTTCATTTTTATAAGCGGACAAACTGGATTTTATTTCCTGGTTCCTGGTAGAAACGTCCCAAACTGGTTCGACAAGTTCACTCAGGTTTTATTTGTTTACACACAAGTTTATTTCAGTGACTGAAACACCTGAGACATCGGTGAGACACCTGAGACATCGGTGAGACATCAGTGAGACAAGTGAAGCATTAGTGAGACTACAGTGACACATTAGTGAGATATCAGTGAAACAACACTGAGATATCAGTAAGACAACACTGAGACAACACTGAGACAACAGTGAGACAACAGTGAGACAACAGTGGGCCATCAGTGAGACAACAGTGGGCCATCAGTGAGACATCAGTGAGACAACACTGAGACATCAGTGAGACAAAAGTGAGACATCAGTGAGACAACACTGAGACAAGACTGAAACAACAGTGAGACATCAGTGAGACAACACTGAGACATCAGTGTGACAACAGTGGGCCATCAGTGAGACAACAGTGAGACAACACTGAGACATCAGTGAGACAACAGTGGGCCATCAGTGAGACAACAGTAAGACAACAGTGGGCCATCAGTGAGACAACAGTAAGACAACAGTGAGACAACACTGAGACATCAGTGAGACAACAGTGAGACAACAGTGAGACAACACTGAGACATCAGTGAGACAACAGTGAGACAACAGTGGGCCATCAGTGAGACAACAGTAAGACAACAGTGGGCCATCAGTGAGACAACAGTAAGACAACAGTGAGACAACAGTGGGCCATCAGTGAGACAACAGTAAGACAACAGTGAGACATCAGTGAGACAACAGTAAGACAACAGTGAGACAACAGTGGGCCATCAGTGAGACAACAGTAAGACAACAGTGAGACAACAGTGGGCCATCAGTGAGACAACAGTAAGACAACAGTAAGACAACAGTGAGACATCAGTGAGACATCAGTGGGCCATCAGTGAGACAACAGTAAGACAACAGTGAGACAACAGTGGGCCATCAGTGAGACAACAGTAAGACAACAGTGGGCCATCAGTGAGACAACAGTAAGACAACAGTGGGCCATCAGTGAGACAACAGTGAGACATCAGTGAGACAACAGTAAGACAACAGTGGGCCATCAGTGAGACAAGAGTGGGCCATCAGTGAGACAACAGTGGGCCATCAGTGAGACAACAGTGGGCCATCAGTGAGACAACAGTGGGCCATCAGTGAGACAACAGTGGGCCATCAGTGAGACAACAGTGGGCCATCAGTGAGACAACAGTGAGACATCAGTGAGACAACAGTGAGACATCAGTGAGACAACAGTGGGCCATCAGTGAGACAACAGTGAGACATCAGTGAGACAACAGTGAGACATCAGTGAGACAACAGTAAGACAACAGTGGGCCATCAGTGAGACAACAGTGGGCCATCAGTGAGACATCAGCGAGACAACAGTGGGCCATCAGTGAGACAACAGTGAGACAACAGTGAGACAACAGTGGGCCATCAGTGAGACAACAGTGAGACAACAGTGGGCCATCAGTGAGACAACAGTGAGACAACAGTGAGACAACAGTGAGACATCAGTGAGACAACAGTAAGACAACAGTGAGACATCAGTGAGACATCAGTCAGACAACAGTGAGCCATCAGTCAGACAACAGTGAGACAACAGTGGGCCATCAGTGAGACATCAGCGAGACAACAGTAAGACAACAGTGGGCCATCAGTGAGACAACAGTGAGACAACAGTGGGCCATCAGTGAGACATCAGTGAGACAACAGTGAGACATCAGTGAGACATCAGTGAGACAACAGTAAGACAACAGTGGGCCATCAGTGAGACAACAGTGAGACATCAGTGAGACAACAGTGAGACAACAGTGGGCCATCAGTGAGACATCAGTGAGACAACAGTGGGCCATCAGTGAGACATCAGTGAGACAACAGTAAGACAACAGTGGGCCATCAGTGAGACAACAGTGAGACATCAGTGAGACAACAGTGGGACAACAGTGGGACATCAGTGAGACATCAGTGAGACAACAGTGGGACATCAGTGAGACATCAGTGAGACAACAGTGGGCCATCAGTGAGACATCAGCGAGACAACAGTGAGACAACAGTGGGACATCAGTGAGACATCAGCGAGACAACAGTGAGACAACAGTGGGACATCAGTGAGACATCAGCGAGACAACAGTGAGACAACAGTGGGACATCAGTGAGACATCAGCGAGACAACAGTGAGACAACAGTGGGACATCAGTGAGACATCAGCGAGACAACAGTGAGACAACAGTGAGACATCAGTGAGACAACAGTGAGCCATCAGTCAGACAACAGTGAGACAACAGTGAGACAACAGTGAGCCATCAGTGAGACATCAGCGAGACAACAGTGAGACAACAGTGGGCCATCAGTGAGACATCAGTGAGACATCAGTAAGACAACAGTGGGCCATCAGTGAGACAACAGTGAGACATCAGTGGGCCATCAGTGAGACATCAGCGAGACATCAGCGAGACAACACTGAGACATCAGTGAGACAACAGTGAGCCATCAGTCAGACAACAGTGGGACATCAGTGAGACATCAGCGAGACAACAGTGAGACAACAGTGGGCCATCAGTGAGACATCAGTGAGACATCAGTAAGACAACAGTGAGACATCAGTGAGACAACAGTGAGACAACAGTGGGCCATCAGTGAGACATCAGCGAGACAACAGTGAGACAACAGTGGGCCATCAGTGAGACATCAGTGAGACAACAGTAAGACAACAGTGAGACATCAGTGAGACATCAGTGAGACAACAGTGGGACAACAGTGAGACAACAGTGAGACAACAGTGGGACATCAGTGAGACATCAGCGAGACAACAGTGAGACAACAGTGGGACATCAGTGAGACATCAGCGAGACAACAGTGAGACAACAGTGAGACATCAGTGAGACAACAGTGAGCCATCAGTCAGACAACAGTGAGACAACAGTGAGACAACAGTGAGACAACAGTGGGCCATCAGTGAGACAACAGTGAGACAACAGTGAGACAACAGTGGGCCATCAGTGAGACATCAGTGAGACATCAGTAAGACAACAGTGAGACAACAGTGAGACAACAGTGGGCCATCAGTGAGACAACAGTGAGACATCAGTGAGACAACAGTAAGACAACAGTGAGACATCAGTGAGACATCAGTCAGACAACAGTGAGCCATCAGTCAGACAACAGTAAGACAACAGTGGGCCATCAGTGAGACAACAGTGAGACAACAGTGGGCCATCAGTGAGACATCAGTGAGACAACAGTGAGACATCAGTGAGACATCAGTGAGACAACAGTAAGACAACAGTGGGCCATCAGTGAGACAACAGTGAGACATCAGTGAGACAACAGTGAGACAACAGTGGGCCATCAGTGAGACATCAGTGAGACAACAGTGGGCCATCAGTGAGACATCAGTGAGACAACAGTAAGACAACAGTGGGCCATCAGTGAGACAACAGTGAGACATCAGTGAGACAACAGTGGGACAACAGTGGGACATCAGTGAGACATCAGTGAGACAACAGTGGGCCATCAGTGAGACATCAGCGAGACAACAGTGAGACAACAGTGGGACATCAGTGAGACATCAGCGAGACAACAGTGAGACAACAGTGGGACATCAGTGAGACAACAGTGAGACATCAGTGAGACATCAGTGAGACAACAGTGGGACATCAGTGAGACAACAGTGAGACAACAGTGAGACAACAGTGGGACAACAGTGAGACAACAGTGAGCCATCAGTGAGACATCAGCGAGACAACAGTGAGACAACAGTGGGCCATCAGTGAGACATCAGTGAGACATCAGTAAGACAACAGTGGGCCATCAGTGAGACAACAGTGAGACATCAGTGGGCCATCAGTGAGACATCAGCGAGACATCAGCGAGACAACACTGAGACATCAGTGAGACAACAGTGAGACAACAGTGAGACAACAGTGAGACAACAGTGAGCCATCAGTCAGACAACAGTGGGACATCAGTGAGACATCAGCGAGACAACAGTGAGACAACAGTGGGCCATCAGTGAGACATCAGTGAGACATCAGTAAGACAACAGTGAGACATCAGTGAGACAACAGTGAGACAACAGTGGGCCATCAGTGAGACATCAGCGAGACAACAGTGAGACAACAGTGGGCCATCAGTGAGACATCAGTGAGACAACAGTAAGACAACAGTGGGCCATCAGTGAGACAACAGTGAGACATCAGTGAGACAACAGTGGGACAACAGTGAGACAACAGTGAGACAACAGTGGGACATCAGTGAGACATCAGCGAGACAACAGTGAGACAACAGTGGGACATCAGTGAGACATCAGCGAGACAACAGTGAGACAACAGTGAGACATCAGTGAGACAACAGTGAGCCATCAGTCAGACAACAGTGAGACAACAGTGGGACAACAGTGAGACAACAGTGAGACAACAGTGGGACATCAGTGAGACATCAGCGAGACAACAGTGAGACAACAGTGGGCCATCAGTGAGACATCAGTGAGACATCAGTAAGACAACAGTGAGACATCAGTGAGACAACAGTGAGACAACAGTGGGACAACAGTGAGACAACAGTGAGACATCAGTGAGACATCAGTCAGACAACAGTGAGACAACAGTGGGACAACAGTGAGACATCAGTGAGACATCAGTAAGACAACAGTGAGACAACAGTGAGACATCAGTGAGACAACAGTGAGACAACAGTGGGCCATCAGTGAGACATCAGTGAGACATCAGTAAGACAACAGTGAGACATCAGTGAGACAACAGTGAGACAACAGTGGGCCATCAGTGAGACATCAGTGAGACATCAGTAAGACAACAGTGAGACATCAGTGAGACAACAGTGAGACAACAGTGGGCCATCAGTGAGACATCAGTGAGACATCAGTGAGACAACAGTGGGCCATCAGTGAGACATCAGTGAGACATCAGTAAGACAACAGTGAGACATCAGTGAGACAACAGTGGGCCATCAGTGAGACATCAGTGAGACATCAGTGAGACAACAGTGGGCCATCAGTGAGACATCAGTGAGACATCAGTAAGACAACAGTGAGACATCAGTGAGACATCAGTAAGACAACAGTGAGACATCAGTGAGACAACAGTGAGACAACAGTGGGCCATCAGTGAGACATCAGCGAGACAACAGTGAGACAACAGTGGGCCATCAGTGAGACATCAGTGAGACATCAGTAAGACAACAGTGAGACATCAGTGAGACATCAGTGAGACAACAGTAAGACAACAGTGAGACAACAGTGGGCCATCAGTGAGACAACACTGTTTCATCAGTGAGACATCAGTCAGACAACAGTGGGACAACAGTGGGACAACAGTGAGACAACAGTGGGACATCAGTGACACAACAGTGGGACATCAGTGAGACAACAGTGGGACATCAGTGAGACAACAGTGAGACAACAGTGGGCCATCAGTGAGACAACAGTGAGCCATCAGTCAGACAACAGTGGGACAACAGTGGGACAACAGTGAGACAACAGTGAGACAACAGTGGGACATCAGTGAGACATCAGTGAGACATCAGCGAGACATCAGTGAGACAACAGTGAGACATCAGTGAGACAACAGTGAGACAACAGTGGGCCATCAGTGAGACAACACTGTTTCATCAGTGAGACATCAGTGAGACATCAGTAAGACAACAGTGAGACATCAGTGGGCCATCAGTGAGACAACAGTGAGACAACAGTGGGCCATCAGTGAGACAACACTGAGACAACAGTGAGACATCAGTGGGACATCAGTAAGACAACAGTGAGACATCAGTGAGACAACAGTGAGACAACAGTGGGCCATCAGTGAGACATCAGTGAGACAACAGTGAGACATCAGTGAGACATCAGTGAGACAACAGTGGGTCATCAGTGAGACATCAATAAGACAACAGTGAGACATCACTGAGACAACAGTGGGCCATCAGTGAGACAACACTGAGACAACAGTGAGACATCAGTGGGACATCAGTAAGACAACAGTGAGACATCAGTGAGACAACAGATGAAGCAACTGTGTCAGAGACATTTTAGTGTCGTGGACGTCGTCATCAGGACTGATGGAACTCCATCAGTCGGACGCCGCCCATCAGTGAAACTGATGTGATCAGTAATAAAATACTGTGTTTGTGTTTTGGCAGCATCATCGTGGACAAAATCGACACCAACAAAGACGGATTCATTTCTGAGGACGAGCTGAAGAACTGGATCAAACTGGCTCAAAAGAGACACGTGTTGGACAGCGTGGAGCATCAGTGGAAAGACTTCGACATGAACGACGACGGTCTGATCAGCTGGGACGAGTACAAGAACGTCACATACGGCAGTTACCTGGGTAAGAAGTGTCAGCAGCAGTTATTAATGCTCTGATGAATTTTCTGATTGATTAATTGATTGATTGATTATCCTTTACAGAGGACCCTAAGACAGACACAGAGTACAACTACACTCACATGATGGCGAGGGACGAGAGACGTTTCAAAGTGGCAGACAGAAATGGAGACATGATCGCAGACAAGCAGGAGTTCACAGCTTTTCTTCATCCTGAGGATCATGATCACATGAAGGACATCGTGGTGCAGGTGAGAGTGGTGTCACAGATGTGATGTCACTGGCATGATGTCACTGGCATGATGTCACTGATGGCATGTTTGCTCACTGTCACAGGAAACGATGGAAGACATCGACAAGAACGGCGATGGTTTCATCGACCTGAAGGAGTACATCGGTGAGTTATCTCTTTCTGTCAGGAAGTGACAGGAGTTTAGCTTGAGCGTCTCCCCCCTCTGACACAGGTGGAGGTCACATGACAGGAAGTGCTCAGTCAGCCAATAGAAACTCTGCTGACTTTTTGAAATATTTCATTATTGATTCCTAAACAGAACGGTGATGTCATCGTATGTTCATGTTAAAAGGTCACGCAGTGTGAAGAACTCGTTTGTCTCTTTATCTCGTGGTCGTAGGAGACATGTACGCTGCCGAGGAAGAGGACGATGAAGAACCAGAGTGGGTGGCGACCGAACGTCAGCAGTTCTCCGAGTTCAGAGACAAAAACAAAGACGGAAAAATGGACAAAGAAGAAACTCTGGACTGGATCCTCCCATCGGACTACGACCATGCCGAGGCCGAGGCCAAACACCTGCTGCACGAGTCGGACGCCAACCAAGTGAGACACCTGTTTAACCCTTTAATCACTGACGTAAACTCGCCTGTAATCACTGATGTATACTCGCCTGTTTAACTCTTTAATCACTGACGTATACTCACCTGTAATCACTGACGTATACTCGCCTGTTTAACTCTTTAATCACTGACGTATACTCACCTGTAATCACTGACGTAAACTCGCCTGTAATCACTGATGTATACTCGCCTGTTTAACTCTTTAATCACTGACGTATACTCACCTGTAATCACTGACGTATACTCGCCTGTTTAACTCTTTAATCACTGACGTATACTCACCTGTAATCACTGACGTATACTCGCCTGTTTAACTCTTTAATCACTGACGTAAACTCGCCTGTAATCACTGACGTATACTCGCCTGTTTAACTCTTTAATCACTGACGTATACTCACCTGTTTAACTCTTTAATCACTGACGTATACTCGCCTGTAATCACTGACGTATACTCGCCTGTTTAACTCTTTAATCACTGACGTAAACTCGCCTGTAATCACTGACGTATACTCGCCTGTTTAACTCTTTAATCACTGACGTATACTCACCTGTTTAACTCTTTAATCACTGATGTATACTCGCCTGTTTAACTCTTTAATCACTGACGTATACTCACCTGTTTAACTCTTTAATCACTGATGTATACTCGCCTGTTTAACTCTTTAATCACTGACGTATACTCACCTGTAATCACTGACGTATACTCGCCTGTTTAACTCTTTAATCACTGACGTATACTCACCTGTTTAACTCTTTAATCACTGATGTATACTCGCCTGTTTAACTCTTTAATCACTGACGTATACTCACCTGTAATCACTGACGTATACTCACTTGTTTAACTCTTTAATCACTGATGTGACTCAGCTGTTTAACTCTTTAATCACTGACGTATACTCGCCTGTTTAACTCTTTAATCACTGACGTATACTCACCTGTTTAACTCTTTAATCACTGACGTATACTCAGCTGTTTAACTCTTTAATCACTGATGTGACTCAGCTGTTTAACTCTTTAATCACTGACGTATACTCGCCTGTTTAACTCTTTAATCACTGACGTATACTCACCTGTTTAACTCTTTAATCACTGACGTATACTCAGCTGTTTAACTCTTTAATCACTGACGTATACTCGCCTGTTTAACTCTTTAATCACTGATGTGACTCAGCTGTTTAACTCTTTAATCACTGACGTATACTCGCCTGTTTAACTCTTTAATCACTGATGTGACTCAGCTGTTTATCTCTTTAATCACTGACGTATACTCGCCTGTTTAACTCTTTAATCACTGACGTATACTCACTTGTTTAACTCTTTAATCACTGACATGACTCACCTGTTTAACTCTTTAATCGCTGACGTATACTCACTTGTTTAACTCTTTAATCACTGACATGACTCACCTGTTTAACTCTTTAATCACTGACGTATACTCGCATGTTTAACTCTTTAATCACTGACGTATACTCGCCTGTAATCACTGACATATACTCGCCTGTTTAACTCTTAAATCACTGACGTACACTCACCTGTTTAACACTTTAATTATTGATGTATACTCACCTGTTTAACACCATTTTTTTCTGCCTTTGTTCAGGATGGAAAACTCACCAAAGATGAAATCCTCAACAACTACGACATATTTGTTGGGAGTCAGGTGACGGACTTTGGGGAGGCATTACTACGACATGACGAGTTTTAGAGACGTAGCAGATTTTTAAATATTTACTCCTGTTTTTCGAAGAATAATTTATTTTATACAGAAGCTTTTCACAACTGTGTGTGTTCACGTTTGGACTTTAAAAACTGCTTTGACAGGTCACTTTGATCTTTTTTAAGTATTTTACACATTTTATTTACATTTCTTCGGACCATATATTTTGTCCTTGTCGGGTTGTTTCTGCTCTTCACTGTGGTTGATGTTAGAGTTTTCACTTTTCTGCTGCTGTGATCAGTTTCCTGTTTTTGTGTTTGTGTTCATCGCTGACTGATTTCTGATCAGCACTCTCAGTCCAGTACCAACAGTTAAAGATAGTCCAGATCTTTAACGAAACTCTTCTCCACCAACATGGATCAGGTTCTGTTCTGGTTCCTTCACCTCACATTAAACTGTTTGATCAAACGTTCATTTGATCAGAACCTAAAGTTGGTTTCTACCTGTAAAATCACCATTTTTTTCTTGACCTGAAGTGAAAAGTGTGACATCATCAGTGGGTGTGTCCTGTTCTACATGTTGGAAAGAGAGGGCAGAGTCTTGAAGTTTTTTAATCATTGATTCCTGCTGGTTTTGGATTTTTTGGGGATAAAAACAAACATCGTTAGTGACAGAACAAAAGTTAGAGGGTGTGATTGGTGGTTTTACTTCGACTGTCAACTCGTGTTGTTTGTTCAACACCTCGGTCGATGACACGTCTTTGATTTTATGGTTCTGTTCCAAACTGGTGGAAACGTGGGCTGGTTCACCTCATAGCACCAAGGGTCCAAAGAATCCTGAACTGAACCAGAACCAGTTTAAGAACCAGAAGTATATCAGATCAGATCAGGTGGTAAAGTGTTGAAAGAGAATAAAGTCAAAGGATGTGTAAATGTCTTCAGAATATTCACCATCATCAGTTTTTTTTTCTCTCAAACTTTTACAGCCTGTTTGTCAATAAACATCCGAAGTGTGAAGCTTTTGTTTGTGTTTGTTTGTTTGAGTGAACGGATCCTTTAAGTCCACATTTCTGTTGAATCTTTATTCAGTTTAAAAGTAACGGAGGACAAACAAACTCTTTATTAATATTTTATTTCTTTATTATTTTGATGCCTTTTATTTAAACACAGATGTTCTACAGTAAAATGAAGAATCTGAAAAACTTTGTTTTATTTACATGTTTGTCAGAAACCTTCAGAGAATATTTTCTCTGTTTGTCAAGTTCAGTTTTATGAAGAAGACGTGGACACTGAGGACACTTCGGTCTTCGAGGAAACTTCAGATGATTCGTCCATTTTCTTTCCAAACACCGTCTCCATGATGCAGCCATTAAACTGCCAACGAAAACAACCATCGTCAGGGATTATTAAACCTGTCTGTCTGTCCTCCTGTCTGTCTCCCTTGGAACTCTCCAAGTGTTCGTCTAGTTTCTGTTTTATATTTATATTAAATATCATCAGATTATAAACATGATGGAACACAGGTCATTTCCTGTTTGTATTTATGTCTACCACTTCCTGTGTGATGTCACCACCACATATCAACTCATAGATATATATATAATCATTAGATGACTCATTCCTGTGGCTACTGTGCGTCAACGTCGCCACCATCTTGGGGAGGTCACGGCCGACTAGCTAGTACTGTTGTGTATGGAGATAAGTCTTCAGCAAACTTGGCATGATAAAATATATTTACAAAGTTTCTTACATATTTTTCATGTTTTATATATATATATAAATATATATATATATATATATATATATATATATATATATATATATATATTGGACTATCTTTTGATATTGTATTTTGTGCTTCAAGATTTTCTATTATTCTATTTTTTTATTATATTTAGACTGTTTGATGTATCACTGAGGTTGCATTTATGAATGATCCATATTTGTATTGATTTAATGTTAATTTGAACCAGCTGGTTTCTGTTAAAGGCCCAGTGTGTAAAACGGGTTGAAAACAGTGACATCAGTGGTCAAATTCTAGATTGCAGGGCTCACTCACTCACCCCTCCCGTCGGGTAAATGACGGTGGCCTCGTAGGGACAAAAAGCGTTGCGCAGACAAGAGTTTTTCAGGAGTAGGTCTATCTGGCGACGAGGTGAATGTTTATTTAGAAATCTAAACCATGTTACGATATTGTAATGAATCCCTCACGAGCAGGAGACCAGAGGAGCGTTCGGGAAAAAGGCCCGTTTATTTGAGCGCTCCAGAAACTCCGGTAACACTCCAGGGGGTAAAAGACTCCGTCCCAAACTCTGACTCTTCTAGTGTAACACACACACTTCATACACACATACTTGTTTACCATACCGAGTGGGGACCCCCCTCCCCTCTCTGCTCCACCAATCTCCAGCCCGCACACTGACTGACAGCGTAGCCTGTAAACAGAGCTCAGCTGTTTATTTAGCCTAGCAATATCTCCGGACTATAGCAGCTGCAATGGACGACTTTGAACGTGATTTTGAAGAGTTTCTTGTGGCAGACACAGACCCAGAGCCATACCTGTTTGAGCCGGAGCATACAGATGAGGAACTCCATGTGTTGGATGCTGAGCGGGCGAGAAGAGAGGCTGAATGCACAGAATGGGATTCGGTGCTACTGCTACCATTGTTGGGGAGATATATCATCAGGAGGAAAAGCGCCACAGAGAGTGCATCACAAGGAGTGAAGTTGCGTCTTCTTTTCCTCGCAGATGACAGTTCGGGTTCATTCTCTCCTGTTGCGTGGTAAGTGTGGTCCATTCGCAAACTTTATAACTAAAAAAACTTTTCACTACTCTCTATCGACGAACTACTAACACTCTCTGCTGTTTCCTCCTCCTTCTTTCTTCCTTCCGCTGTCTTTGTTGGTTTATTTATTAACGCATGAAATTAGGTGTGGGGTGCCCCAAGGGTCAATTTTAGGTCCAATTCTTTTTAATCTATACATGCTTCCCCTTGGGGACGTCATCAGGAGGCACGGCATCAGCTTCCACAGTTACGCAGATGACACACAGCTGTACATCACCATGTCTCCTGATGACACAGGGCCAACTGATGCCCTTTTTAACTGCATTTTAGATATCACGTCATGGATGGCAGTGAATTTCCTGCAGCTCAACCAGGACAAAACAGAGGTTTTAATTATTGGTCCTGAAGGCCAGAGAGAGAAACTTTAACCTAAACTACAAGATTTTAAACCTTCACAATGTGTAAAGAACCTGGGCATCATTTTTGACTCTGAGCTTAGCTTTATTCCACACATCAAAAATGTAACAAAGACAGGTTTTTATCATCTTAAGGATATAGCCAGAGTCCGCCCGTTTCTCTCTCAGGCTAACACAGAGGTGCTGATGCATGCTTTTATCTCTTGTCGTTTAGATTACTGTAATGCCCTGCTGTCTGTTCTTCCCAAAAAGACCATCTCTAATCTGCAGCTACTCCAAAACTCAGCTGCACGAGTGCTGACGAGGACCAGAGGGCGGGCGCACATTACACCAGTTTTAAAATCGCTGCATTGGCTCCCCGTGTGTTTCAGGATCGATTTTAAGGTTCTTTTACTAGTTTTTAAATGTCTCAACAGTCTTGGGCCTTCTTATTTATCTGACCTGCTTTTATTATATCAACCCTCGCGGATCCTGAGGTCCTCCGGCACCGGCCTTTTAATCATTCCAAGAGTTAGAACAAAAACCCATGGGGAGGCTGCATTCAGCCATTATGGCCCTCACTTATGGAACAGCCTGCCGGAGAGCATCAGGACTGCAGAGACTGTTGATGTTTTTAAAAGGAGGCTCAAGACTCACCTTTTTAATTTAGCTTTTAACTGATTTCTTTTACTCTTTTAATTCTTCTATTATATGTTCTTTTTACTTTCTAATGCTTTTAAATGATTTATTTTTAAATCTTTATGCATTTTAGTCTCTAAATCTTTATTTATTTATTTATTTATTTATTTATTTATTTATTATTATTAATATTATTTTAATCTTTAACTCTTTCATTTTTCCTAATCTCCACACCATGTGTGGAGTCCACCCCGGTCTGTCTGGTCGGGGTGGTCTCTGTGGTGGCGCTTCCTGTGGCCGTGGGCTGTAGCGCCTCTCAATGTGGATGGCTGCCCATAGGTGGTTCTTTCTTCACCTGGTTCCTCAGTGCCCAGCCATGTTATTGACTATATTGACTGTGTGTGTGTGTGTGTGTGTGTGTGTGTGTGTGTTTATATGTGGGGGTGGGAGGGGCGGGTTTTCAATATGTATGTATTATTTTTGTTTGTTTTTATTCTGTGAAGCACTTTGTGCTGCATTTTTAATGTATGAAAAGTGCTATACAAATAAAGTTTGATTGATTGATTGATTGATATTTATACACGCGAAACGCGTTCTCTGGCTGGCTGGATTGTCCGCTCGGTCTGCCGTACATACATGGCGGCGCAAGATGGCGACCTCTCTAAAGCAAGGCCCTTGCTATATATATATATATATATAAAAGCATAATTATAAGGCTACGAAAACCAAACAAATTTTATTTTATAGTGATTATACACTTATATAAACATATTAATGGGTAGAATATTCAGATTCAGATTCAGATTTGACAATAAACCATGCCAAATATTACACACTGGCCCTTTAAAAGGGACACACGCCTACAAGCTAGTGATGGTGAGATGAAGCCTCATGAAGCATTGAAGCTTTCCAGCAAATTGGTTCTTGAGGCTTCATGTGCACACGAAACCACCTGCTGGCCAAAGTGTGTAAAACAGGCAGCTGTGACCTCAACCATGTAATCTGTGATACACGGTATTTTGTGTCAGTAATAGGTGTTGGGAATGACTATTAATAATAATAATGATAATAATAATAATATTATAACTTTCTTTTTATCAATATAGTGTATTTTCTAGTGAGTATATTATGACTATACTGTATCAAATACATCTACAATAAACTGTTATTGTTTTGTGAATGCATCCTGTGTGTATAAACCAATCATTTGGCTAAAAATTGTATTGTGGTGTCATATAATATAATAATGGCAAAAGGGGTAATATTCGTGTTCTGTGTCACTTCTGTGCAAATCTCACATCAAGATCTGAACCGCTTCCCGAACCAGTCACATGGTACAGCCTGGCAGCGAGCCTTCGGACGTCATCAATGACGTCACTCATCTGAAACAATACAAGCCTCGATATGCGCATCGCGGAAACACTTCCTGGATTACTCAATGCACGCTTCGAAGCATCGGCACAGCACATAACGTCACTACCACAAGCCATTTAATGCTGAGGACGGCTATGAGCTGAAACATGTCCGTTCGCCTGCTGCTGTGCAGTCCTCTATATTAAAAAGTATTATACTTATTAGTGAGTGCTGTCGGGTTCTTCTGCTTTGCTGTAATATTTTTGGACCGGCACCCAGTTACACTTTGAGACTTTTGAGTGAGCACCTAACCCAAGTTTGCTGAAGACTTATCTCCATACACAACAGTACTACCCAGCCGGCAGTGACCTCCCCAAGATGGCAGCGACGTTGATGCATCGCTGAAACGGGCCGAAGCCATCAACGAGGTGTCTACTGTATATAATACCTATGCATCAACTCACTTGTTTGTTCATGAAGGCATAGATCAGAGGGTTATAGACACACGAGCTCTTGGAGAAAAAGGCCGGTATGGTGACGAGTCGATAATCTTTGTTTTCGTCTGAAGAGTAGGCGAAGTACAGAGCGGCGAGGGCGTATGGACCGTAACATGTGACGAAGGATCCCACCATGACGATGATCATCCTCGATACTTCCTTCTCCGCCTTCTGAGTGGAGACTGACTCTGTCTGCTGGGCTGCTACCTGAACACAAGACACAAGACCAGACCCTTAAACCAGACCCTTAAACCAGGACCTTCAACCAGGACCTTAAACCAGACCTTAAACCAGGACCTTAAACCAGACCCTTAAACCAAGAACATGAAAAAGGACCTTAAATCCCCAGGATCTTTCACTAGAACCTTAAACAATGTTCGGTAAAATTATGGATCAGATTTGTTGGGGTCAAACTCACCGCCCTCAGAGCGCCCAGTAACTGGGAGTAGGAGAAGATTATGATGGCAAGCGGAGCGATGAAGCAGGTCACCATCAGGAAGTTCGTGTAGCTGCTGCAGTTGAACTCCTCATTGTGAGTGTACCAGTCGGGTCCGCAGGAGCAGCCCAGACCCTCCGGGATGTACCTGAGGACATGTTGTGTTTAAAACATCACGTGAACTCTTTAAAGGGCAGCACCTACAGGTGTGTCATCTACCTGCTCCACCCAAAGAAAGGTGGGATGGCACAGCCGACCCCCATGAACCAGGTGAAGGCGACAGCAGCCAGAGCGTGGTCACTGCCGAACTTAAAGGCTCCAAATGGTTTACAGATGACCAGGTACCTCTCAAAGGACAAGACAGCCAGAGACCAGGCCGTCACCAGTCCTGAGGATGACAGAGGGAACAGAGAGGACAGAGGGGGCAGAGGGGACAGAGCGGACAGAGAGGACAGAGGGGACGGAGAGGACAGAGGGGACGGAGGGGACAGAGAGGACAGACGAGAGAGAGGAGACAGAGAGGACAGAGGGGACAGAGGACAGAGACATTACATCATTATAAAATGTCTCCACACAGATTTTATTTTGGCAGTGGGCGGGGCTTGGTGCTCAGTGTAACTGAATCCAACGTGGCCGCCGCTTCACTAACATGTTACAGGTAGAAACAAGTCTGAGGACAGAAAACGACGCAGTGACAGAATCTTGGGTCAAATCTTATCAGCTTCGTTTGACAGCAGTAGAGACTGATGTGACCGGCGGCTGCGTCACAGACTCCTTGGCTCTGATTGGTGGAGCTGTCGCAGGTTCCAATGAATCACAGACAATAACAGGAGGATGGACAGACTGTCTGTCTCCTGCTGTCCCGTGTGGACACAGAGACAGTTTCAGCAGACGTAACCACCTGAAGCTTAACGACACGTCTTCTGTGGTTCAATCAGAGCTGATGTCTTTTACCTGCTATGGAGCCCATGGCTGACTCCAGAGCGCACATGGTGTGACCCAGGAAGAAGTATCCCTTCATGGTGGAGACGAACACCTGACTGACGGAGAAGATGACGAAGATGAATCCTGCGATGGAGATGTTGACCAGGATGTAGTTCAGAGGGACTCGCAGCTTCTTGTACTTGAGCGTCACGAAGAGGACGATGAAGTTTAGAGGAGTTCCAGCGAACAGGACGAAGCCCATGAAGAGGGTCTGCAGGTGAAACACCCACTGAGGGGCCAGGTAATACTGCGGCCCCTCGAAGGGACTGACCTTAGAGATGTTCTCGTACAGGTGGAAGTGCTTCCCCATGATGACCCTGAGCTTTCTACCACACCTGACGACCTCATCCTCTTTATATATATGTGCTCAT